>NC_138770.1:443074840-443242340 GCF_965119305.1 Pelophylax lessonae
TCCACCTCCATAGGCCTGCCTGTGCACAGTTGTTATTGCAGGCCCAATAACAAATATGACCTGCATGGAGTACGGGTGTCAACACTCGTATGAATGAAGCCTTAAGCTGCCCATAGACCAATCAAAATTCAGCCAGTTTCGATTCAGCCATGAGCAGGCTGGTTGTACCAAATTCGATCTATCGATCAAATTCAATGCCACCAGCCTGGGTTTTTTGTTCAATGACTGCCGGTGGCTATAGCTGCTGGCAGTGATCATTTTAACCACCTCAATACTGGGCACTTAAACCCCCTTCCTTCCCAGACCAATTTTCAGCTTTTAGCGCTGTTGCAATTTGAATGACAATTGCGCGGTCATGCAACGCTGTACCTAAACCAAATTTGTGTCATTTTTTCCCCACAAATAGAGCTTTCTTTTGGTGTTATTTGATCACCGTCAGGTTTTTTCTTTTTTGGTGTACAAATAAAAAAAGACAGATCAGTTTGAAAAAAAAAAAAAAGTTTTTTTGTTTAGGTTATAAAATTTTGTAAATAGATACGTTTTTTCCTGCACTGATGAGCACTGATGATGCCGCACTGACAGGCACTGATGAGGAGACACTGATGGGGTGGCACTGATGGGGTGGCACTGATGGGGTGGCTATGCAGCACTGATGGGCACTGATAGGTAGCACTGATATGCAGCACTGATGGGCACTGATATGTGGCACTGATAGATAGCACTGATATGCAGCATTGGTGGGCACTGATAGGCAGCGCTGATGGGCACTGATAGGCAGCACTGATGGGCACTGATTGGCGGCACTGATGGGCACTGATAGGTGGCACTGTTGGGCAGCAATGATCGGCACTGATCGGCACTGATGGGGGGCACTGATGGGCACTGATAGGCAGCACTGGTGGGCAATAATGGGCACTGGTGAGCGGCACTGATAGATGGCAATAATGGCACTGGTGGGCAGCACTGATAGATGGCATTGGTGGGCAACACTGATAGGAAGGGCACTGGGGGGCTCTCTGAGCCCTGTTTGCCATCCCTGGTGGCCATAGTGGGCACCCCTGGTGGTCATGGGTGGGCATCCCTGGTGGATCTAGTGCCACCCCCTCCCCCCAGGGCTGCACTGGTAATCAATCATCTGATTACCAGCACAGACTCCCCCTGTGATCAGTGAGTAATTAGAAATACTCACTGATCACCCCGGCTGCAGAACCGATCCTCTGATCTTCTCCTCACTGACAGGATCTGTCAGGAGGAGAAGAGATCGAAGCCGTTACAACGGCTCTATTTACACTACAGGACGACTGTGATTGGACACAGCCATCATGTGATCAGGAGGGCCAATCACAGGGCCCTCCTGCCGAATGATGTTGCTCTGTGTCCGAGGGACACAGGCACATAGAGATCGCGCCGCTGCGCGTGCCCGCGGCAGCGCGATCTCTCTTCTTCTGAAGGACGTTCCGGAACGTCCATTCAGAAGGACGAGACTCCCGCCCGGCCGTATATGTACTATGGCCCGGGTGGGAGGTAGTTAATCTGATGGCTTGGAAACCTCTCAGTGTCGGAATACAATAGCGCAGCGGGAGGGGCTCCTCCATAAACACTGACTGTGTCAATGTTGGAATCGAGCGATTTTCTTTCCTTCAAGTTGATGTTGAAGTTGAGAAAATTGCATAGTGTATTGCCTGCCTTACTGTATGCATTGTGAGGCTCTGTACTAATTGACCATGTTTTCAGGCACTGGGGGCTGGAGGAGGAGGTGTTCCTGGTGCTTTCTCAAGGAGGGGAACACTTTGATTGCCTCATCATTAACCACTTAAGCCCCGGAGGATTTGGCTGCTAAAGGACCAGGGGTTTTTTTGCGATTTTTTACTGCGTGACTTTAACGGACAATTGCGCGGTCGTGCGACGCTGTACCTAAACGAATTTGACGTCCTTTTTTTCCCACAAACAGAGCTTTCTTTTGGTGGTATTTGATCACCTGTGCGATTTTTTGATCACGCGCTATAAACAAAAAAAGAGCGTAAATTTTGCAAAAATAACAATATTTTTCACATTTTTTTATATGAAATTCCCCAAAAAAAAAAGTAAAAATCAAAATTTTTTAACATTTTTCGGCCAATTTGTTTTATGCTACCTATGTTTGGTAAAAAAAATCGCAAAAAGCGTATTTTGATTGGTTTGCGCAAAAGTTATCGCGTTTACTAACAAAGAGAAAGATTTTTGTCATTTTTGGTGTTTTTTTTTTTAACGCGTAATGGCGGCGATCTGCGATTTTTTTTTCGGTACTGCGACATTGCGGCGGACAGATCGGACCCTTGACTGACATTTTTGACACTTTTGGGGTTACCAGTGACATTACTGCAGTAATCAGTGCTATACATATGCACTGTTACTGCAAAAATGACACTGGCAGGGAAGGGGTTAACTTTATTGGGAAGGGAGGGGTTAAGTGTGTCCTAGGGGCGTGCTTTCTACTGTGTAGGGACATTGCTATTGGTGTAAAAGCAAAGATCAACCGTTCTACATAGTAGAACGGTCAGATCTTTACTTTTACACAGGGAGAACTGACAGGCAGCTTGTTTACACAAGCTGCTCTGTCTTTCTCCCTTCACAGGAGCGATCGTAGTGTGGCCGGCGGACATCGAGTCCGCCGGTCACACGCACTGACTTGCCTGTGAACGAGCCGCGGCGGGCGCGCGCCCGCTCGCTATAGGCTCGCAAGTCAGTGACAGGCGAGTGACGTACCGATACGTCACTCTGCCTGGCCGGGGCTGACCGCCGCAGTATATAGTCGTGCGGCGGTCGGCAACCGGTTAAGATCCTGCTAATTAATGGCACAGACATGTCAGGTCACACAGAAAGCTGCACTGCTAAAATGAAAACATTATGATAATTACTGGGTCACATAACTCAGCTGATATGGTGGAATAGAATTTCAAATATTTTGCTTGGTAAAACATTTTACAAAAGTGAACTTAAATGGTATATGTATGCCTTTAAATAAATCTCTACTCTACAGTGCAATGTGGAGTATGCTATAGTGTCCTACTTTTTTTCTTGTTTTCTATATAAATGGTGTCAAAGAATTACCTTTAAGCCCTGGTTCACACCAGTGTGGCTTTGAAATCATGTTACTTCAGCACGATTTCAAAGCCACAAATCCATGCGATTTTGATTTGCAGTTTCATTGCGGCTTGCAACGTAATGTATTATAAGTCAATGCAAGTCGCAGTAAAATTGCAAAAAAGTAGTGCAGGAACCTTTTTCAAAGTCACTGCGACTCGAGTCACAACAATGTGAACTGTTCCCTTGCCAAAAATAGGGTGCAACTTGTCATGTGAAAATCGCCTAGGTGTGAACCAGGGCTCAAACTTACATTAATGTTTATTTATTTTATTTAAATTATTGCAGATATTTATATAGTGTCGTTGATGCATACAGGGCTTTACATATTTATCTAAACATTGGGTTTGATTTACTAAAACTGGAGAGTACAAAATCTGGTGCAGCTGCACATGGTAGCTAATAAGCTTCTAACTTCAGCTTGTTCAATAAAGCTTTGACAAAAACCTGCAAGCTGATTGGTTTCTATGCAGAGCTGCACCAGATTTTTCACTCTCCACTTTTTGTAAATCAACCCAATAGAACAGTGGTCTCCAAACTGCGGCCCTTTGGTTGCCTTTATCCAACCTTTGAGGCATTATTCCTGCCATTGACACCAACAATGAGGCACTATTCCTTCCACTGGCATCAACAATGAGGCACTATTCCTTCCACTGACACCAACAATGAGGCACTATTCCTTCCACTGACACCAACAATGAGGCACTATTCCTTCCACTGGTGCCATGAATGAGGCACTATTCCTTCCACTGACAGCAACAATGAGGCACTATTCCTTCCGCTGGCACCAACATTGAGGCACTATTCCTTCCACTGGTGCCATGAATGAGGCACTTTTCCATCCACTGACACCAACAATGAGGCTCTATTCCTTCCGCTGGCACCAACATTGAGGCACTATTCCTTCCACTGGCACCAACAATGAGGCACTATTCATTCCACTGACACCAACAATGAGGCAATGTTCCTTCCACTGACACCAACAATGAGGCACTATTCCTTCCACTGGTGCCAAGAATGAGGCACTATTCCTTCCGCTGGCACCAACATTGAGGCACTATTCATTCCACTAACACCAACAATGAGGCAATATTCCTTCCACTGACACCAACAATGAGGCACTATTCCTTCCACTGGCGCCAACAAAGAGGCATTATTAATTTCACTGGCACCAACAATAAGGCAATATTCCTTCCACTGACACCAACAATGAGGCAGTATTCCTTTCACTGACACCAACAATGAGGCACTATTCCTTCCACTGGCACCAACAATGAGGCACTATTCCTTGCACTGACACCAACAATGGGGCACTATTCCTTCCACTGGTGCCAAGAATGAGGCACTATTCCTTCCACTGACACCAACAATGAGGCACTATTCCTTCCACAGGCGCCAACAATGAGGCATTATTAATTTCACTGGCACCAACAATAAGGGGCACTATTTCTTCCACTGACACCAAACCATGAGTCACCATTCCTTCCACTGGCACCAACAATGAGGCACTATTCCTTCCACTGGCACCAACAATGAGGCACTATTCCTTCCACTGACATAAACAATGGGGCACTATTCCTTCCACTGGTGCCAAGAATGAGGCACTATTCCTTCCACTGACACCAACAATGAGGCATAATTCCTTCCATTGACACCAACAATGAGGCACTATTCCTTCCACTGGCACCAACAATGAGGCATTATTCCTATCACTGACAACAACAATGAGGCACTATTCCTTCCACTGGAATCAACAATGGGACACTATTCCTTCCACTGACACCAATGATGAGGCATAATTATTTTCACTAAAACAAAAAATGGGGCACTATTCCTTCCAACAACACCAACTATCGCTACTTCTAAAACCAAAGACCGGGCATTGTTTACTTTCACTGGTCACAGCCTGGCCCCCTAAAATCTGAAGGACAGTAAACTATCCCTTTAGAAAGTCTAGAGACCCCTGCCATTGAGTCTAAATAGAATACAGCAAATAATTTGTTTCCTTTTACAGAATGTCAGTGGTAACAGGAATCATAGATGTGGAAAAGAGCAGTAACAATTCTGTAAAGAATCTAGTGCACTGCTCGGCCACCATATATTACCAGAAATTTTGAGTGACTACTCTTCACTGGCCTTGTCATTGTAATGGACAGGAATTTGTCCATGGATCATGTAAGAAAGGGATTTCAAAGGATTCAAGTACAACTAAAAGCTCCTGTATGACAGTCTAAACAAGTCCAAATTTCAGTCACTATGGCAACCACAATCCCCATACACCAAAGACAAACTTCCTTTACTCCCCCCGAGTGAGGCAAATCCCCTTCATCTGTGTCTCACACACATCCCCTCCAAGACGCTGCAGCTCACAGTGGGAGGGTGTTAGCACCAGAGTCAGTGCTGCCAATTCAGAAAAAGACTTCACAGGCCCGAAGCTTTATTGAATGAACAAAGACACAAAAGGGAGAGTGGGGAAAGGGGAATTCTTCTTTATACTTCTTCTTCCTCCTGAAAATTTATAAGGTTATAGTCTCTGTGCAGATTGTGGACCAGCCTGCATCAGTCCTCAAAGGGCATCCTCTCCCTCTGGTGGATAAGGCGCATTCTGGCGCACCACCAAGCATCTTTAAAGCAACACATCACCTGCCAGGCGCCATCAAAGTCCTCTTGTGCAAATGCACCACAAAGTTGTCCATTGAGCATCTCAAAGTGGGTGATGTGTCAGTGGTATTAGTGTAGAACTATAGGCATTTTTTTTTTCATTTTGGATAGAGTAAGGGAGGGTTATAACCCCTGTCACATTTTTTTTGGCCATCTGTGTTGCATTGCTGAGATTTCCCATCACTTTCTATCCCATAGCCAAACAAGAAGTGAGAAGAAATCTCTGCAAATAAAGGGAATTCCATGGGGACCCCCTGGTCATCAGAACTAGTGCCCCCATAGGAAGATTTCCCCTTAATCTCTTTTCTGGGGACAACCCAACATATTTTCTTTTAATTTCCCTTTCAATGATAATGGTAACCAAGACATAGTGAATCTCCTTAATGGGGGGACAGACGCAATAGAAACTGACAGGTGTTCTAATCCCTCTCCACTTTATCCAAAACTAAGAAAAAGTTTTGCCTTTAATTATACTTTAAGTCTTTGGGTTGTGGTTTCAGGGCCCTCAAGAGGTCCCATGCAAAGGGGCACTCCCAGAAAACATGCAAAGCAGTTTCTTCATTGATGATACAGAAGGGGTAGTGCTTGATTTCTGGCATCAGGGCCATCTTACCGAATGGGCACGCTGGGCAGTTGCCCGGGGGCCCCATTAGTCCAGCGACCTAGCTCCAGCCCCAGCCAAGCATTAGTCCCGATCCCGAAATTAACAGGTGGCAAGCGCCTGTCGGCCCTGCACTGCTATCAGCCCACTTGGGCCGTGGAGGGGGAGCCCACAACTGCAGGAATGCATGTCTGCCTCCACAGGAACAGGCACACACAGGACAGTCGAGTCTGACTCCCATCAATTTGTGTGTTTACCGGACCCAGCCACCAAACTTGGAAGCTGTCATTAGCCTAGCACTGCCGTACCAATAAATATTGCCTTATCAATAAATTGCATTTTTTTTTCTCGTGGGTGATTGTGTAGGCGGGGCCCCAGTGCACTGCATTGCCCGGGGGCCTATAATGCTCTTAAGATGGCACTGTCTGGCATACATCAATGTCCTTAGTGGCAACCCCCCTTGGATCGCCATTGAGTTATTTTTCCCTCCCTTATTCCTCTTTCCTATCCCCATCACACCCGTTGCTTATTGAAATATTTGGAACGGTTTGCTTTGTTTGCAGTGCCATATAGAACGTATGGGGCAGGGGTCTAACTCAGGCATTGCATGTCTGACATGGCAATGCTAGTTATTTCATTAGTATCTTAGTGGCAATATAATGCTTTTGGGGTAAAGCAGCGTCATGCATGACGAGTTCGGGGAACTTATTCTCTGCACAACACGTTAGCCATTATATCGCAGAATGAATATATTTATTGTGTAAAACTGTATCGGAATGTAATGCATTCATGCACTGCGCATCACAGTACAGGGTGGAATGTAACCTGATTAAGTATTTTGTGGCAACTCTGCTCTGAATTCAGGAGCAATGCAGCATTGCTGTCACATTATCACACAAAGCTGTAAAAGGTTCCTTAATTGACCAGCTCAACAGGTATTTCTGGGACCTTGCAGGGTGAATAAGGGAAACTGTAAGTGCAGATGCATATATTTTTAAATCTGAGGTCATAGTTCTATTTTAGGTTTCACTGATTTACAACTTACAGTATGTCATATATACATCACTGTGCAAAAGTTTTAGTCAGGTGTGAAAAATGCTTTAAATTAAGAATAGATAAAGATAGGATAAGGCTATGCGCTGACCATCAACCAGATGTAATAAACGGATAAAAGAAATATATATTGTATTATATAGAGTAAAAATATTGAAAAATAGGGCCCAGGGATAAGCAGCCAATTCCTAGCATTGTCTCCACATACATAAAGGAAAAATGAAATAATAAATAGAACCGGCGCTCAATCCACCCCAATAAATATAGAAATTACAAGAGTAAATAAACATACACATCTAAAATGATACTAAGCAAAGTAGCAGTAAATCACTATAAATAAAGATGATGTGGTGGTGTGCACGGTGACATAGCGCAAATAAACCACAATAAAAAATCAACAATATATTGATAAAGATAAATAGATGAAATAAATAATGATTAGGCGATAAATACTGAATAATATCAGAGAGATGTGGTAAAGTGCACAGTACATAAAGGGCATAAATATATAACCACAATAGCATGATGGAAAATCACTGAGAAAAAAAAAAAATGGTGAAAGTGAACTATAAAGTGCACCGTGCTAATAAATAGATCATATCCAATAAGAAAAAGGAAAAAATGGTCTGATCACACTGAAAGTGACAATAGTGCACAATATAAATATACTCAGTGATAAGTACTGACAAATACTGAATAATAAAGATATAAATGATGAAGCCCAAAAAACAAACATTTTGGTGAAGGTAATCATATAAAAAAGCATAAATAAATGGAGATAAAAAACGTTAAAAAATGTCCATCAGTTCATAAAGGACCAAAAAAGTTCATAGAGAAAGTGCTGGTGAAGAGATATTGCCGGATGTGCGGGAAACTCCTATGGTGCGGGAAACTTGTTACGCTGTGGTGGTGAGCATAAATCCATAAATGAGTGAAATGACTGCTCACCTCAAAGACACTCTTAATGAGTGTTTGTACCAATGGGTAAGAGGGTCTCCAATGTAGGAATAGAGGTCCAGTGGTGATCCCTTTAAGGCAAGCTCTTTAGGTCCTTTGGGAAGCCAGCATCAAACATCAAGGGGGAAAATCCTGAGTGGGGTTTGAAACTCAAACCACAGATAAAAGGGAGCACTTCATAGTGTAGTAAGTTTTAAAAACATTTATTTGACAAAGCATAAGGTAATAAACTCACATTTGAATCAATAGTAATACAGCATTAGGTAGCGTGGCAGCGGTAAGGCACTGTGATCCAGAGACTTCCGGTCTCAGCCTAAGACCGGAAATGACGTCAGACGCTTCTTCCAACGCGTTGCGTCACAGCATAAACGTGACTTTATCAAGCTTGATAAAGTCACGTTTATGCTGTGACGGCAACGCGTCGGGAGAAGAGTCTGACGTCACTTCCGGTCAAGCTTGATAAAGTCACGTTTATGCTGTGACGGCAACGCGTCGGGAGAAGCGTCTGATGTCACTTCCGGTCTTCTTTATTTATAGTGATTTACTGCTACTTTGCTTAGTATCATTTTAGATGTGTATGTTTATTTACTCTTGTAATTTCTATATTTATTGGGGTGGATTGAGCGCCGGTTCTATTTATTATTTCATTGTAAATTAAGAATGCTTTCGGAAACAGAAATGTTCAAAATTTATTTTTAACAATTAACAAAATGGAAAGTAAATGAACAGAAGAGAAATCCAAATCCAATCAACATTTGGTGTGACTACCCTTTGCCTTCAAAACAGCATCAATTCTTCTAGGTACACTTTCACACAGTTTTTGATGGAACTCGGCAGGTAGGTTGTTCCAAACATCTTGGAAAACTAACCATGGGTCTTATGTGGATGTAGGCTGCCTCAAATCCTTCTGTTTCTTCATATAATCCCAGACAGACTCAATGATGTTGAGAATATAGCTTGTGGAGACCAAAGCATCACTTCTAGGACTCCTTGTTCTTTTTTATGCTGAAAACAGTTCCTAATGACATTGGTTGTTTCTTTAGGGTCATGGTCCTGCTGCAGAAAAGAATTTGGGGCCAATCACACGCCTCCCTGATGGTCTGGCATGATGGCTAAGTATCTGCCTGTTTTTCTCAGCATTGAGGACAATGTTATCCTGACCAAATCTCCAACCCCATTTGCAAAAATGCACCCCCAAACTTGTAAGGAACCTCCACTATGCTTCAGTGTTGCCTACAGACACTCATTATTGTACCGCTCTCCAGCCCTTTGGAGAAAAAACTGCTTCCTGCTACAGCCAACTTCTGACTCAACAAACTCATAAATCCAGAGCACCTGCTGCCATTTTCTGCTACCCAGTTCCTATGTTTTTGTGCATAGTTGAGCTGCTGAGCCTTGTTTCCATGTCGGAAGTATGACTTTTTGGCTGCAATTCTTCCATAAAGACCATTTCTGACCAGACTTCTTTGGACAGTAGATGGGTGTACCTGGGTCCCACAGGTTTCCGCAAGTTCTGTGTCAATGGCACTGCTGGACATCTTCTGATGTCGGAAGGAGGTAAGCACGATGTGTCTTTCATCTGCTGCATTAAAACGGAGTTCCACCCAAAAGTGGAAGTTGCGCTTTACAGACTCCTGACCCCCTGACATGCCACATTTGCTATAAATTCAAAATAAATACTGCATTAGTGTCCAAGCAAGCAGCCACCACAACACCGAACTAGTGCAAAGAATAAATTAAACAATATGTGCAGCGCTAATGAATAATTAACATATGGTAGTTTTTAACAGAACCTGGTATGGATATCATGTGACATGTGCAAACAATGTAAAAATACATATGTATAAAACAAAATGAACAAAATCACATTATCATAAAAGTGGCAGGGCATAAAGAGATGCAGGCAAAATAGAGTCCTTGTGTATCACAATGAGTGTGGATCAACTGATCTTCAAAAACGTGCTCCAAAGGTGAATACAGGCATACCCCACTTTTAAGTACACAATGGGACCAGAGCATGTATGTAAAACGAAAATGTACTTAAAGTGAAGCAATCATTTTTTCATTTCTCAATGCATGTAAATACACTAGCTCCACAGGAAATCTTGGTCTGCTTGACATGGCACTGCTGACAAGGACACCGAGCTTGGGGAGCATGTTAAGGGGATCCAGGACTATGATATGGTAGATTACCTTGGCAAGCTGGCTGGCCACAAATAGGATATGTTGTAGTCCTGGGTCCCCAGGGCTGTCTTACCGAATGGGCACGCTGGGCAGTTGCCCGGGGGCCCCACTTGCCCAGGGGGCCCCACCTTCCCAGGGATTCAGCCCTAGCCAAGCATTGGTCTCAACTCTCGTGTGCATCCTGCTGCCGAAATTAGCAGGTGGCAAGCACCTGTTTGCCCTCCGCTGCTGTCAGGCCACTTGGGCCATGGAGGGGGAGGAATGGGAAAAGCAAAGCCGCTCAGGTGTGTCAACTTGACCTGGTGCTGGTAAGACCCGTCATCCGGAAGTTTTGCAAGGTAAGGTAGAAGAACCGCACTCAGGTAGGTAGAAGCAGTTGAAAGCAAAAAACGGTTTATTCTTCAAATGGATAAATGGACAGACAGTGCAATAGAGAACAGATGTCCAGGTTGACGCGTTTCACGGCTCACATGGCCGCTTACTCATAACCAATGGTTATGAGTAAGCGGCCATGTGAGCCGTGAAACGCGTCAACCTGGACATCTGTTCCCTATTGCACTGTCTGTCCATTTATCCATTTGAAGAATAAACCATTTTTTGCTTTCAACTGCTTCTACCTACCTGAGTGCGGTTCTTCTACCTTACCATGGAGGGGGAGCCCACAACTGCAGGAATGCCAGTCTGCCTCCACAGGAACAGGCACACACAGGACAGTCGAGTCTGACTCCCGTCCGTGTGTGTGATAATTTGCATTTTTATTCCCGTGGGTGATTGTGTAGGCAGGGCCCCAGTGCACTGCATTGCCCGGGGGCCTTCAATGCTCTTAAGATGGCACTGTGGGTCCCCTCTCTGTGCTCCCTACGTTTGGTATCCCAGTCACTTATGATTTGGGAGCAGTGCCATGTCAAACTGACCAAGATTTCCAATAGACACCAAAGTTAAAAACAGGGAGTAGTGCCATGCCAAGCTGACCAGGCTGTGTCTGTACTCGCGAGTGTATGTAAAGTGAGTGTACTTAAAACGGGGTATGCCTGTATAGAAAAAATATTGTGTTAAAAAGAAAGGTGCGCTATAACAAATATATATCAAAATAATGCAATAACAGCATAGGGATATAAATGGTGGGGATGTGCAAAAAAAGTACAATTTCTCTTTAAGTGTCCATGCTTGATCAAACAAATGGGTGCTCGACAACAAAGAAAAATCTCCAATTTCAGTGCAATAACGCCCACCACCAGGTGAAATTCCTCCTTACCAGACGGAAAATAAGGTGTGCACGAATTAAACAATATTTCACTGCAAACGTGGATAAATCACTCTCCTCGTGAACCACCCAGAATGTTCTCTTACCAGATGTGATGGAAAAAAAGCGCAGAAAGGCGGATTCAAAAATCCCCTTCCACTTCCTGTGTGTGTAAACCACACCGGGGTGCCTTTTCAGTCAGTCCCTGGAAAGCATTCTGGTTCCGAGAATTTCATCAATGGTTCCTTTACCTGCAGACCTGGATCCGGGAGGCGGTGACCATAGGCCAATACCCTCCAGGAGCGGGGCGCAAAAATAAAGGTCGCAATAGTGTGATATCCTCTAAACGGTTTATTGTGAGCAAAGAGTTACACTTACAGTTATGCAGATGGAAAACAGCTTGTTAAGACGTAGATCAGAATTTCTAGTGGAGCTGGGCTCAGATCCGGCTGCAGCGCGGACTCCGAGCGGTGGTACGTGACGGTAACGCCTCCTCTCTGACGCGTTTCTTCCTATTGGACGTCGACGGTGAGTACACCCCTAAGTTAGTCATTTTCCCTCCCCGATGTCATGTGACTCGTTAGTGTTACAAGGTCTCAGGTGTGAATGAGGAGCATGTGTGTTAAATTTGGTGTTTTTGCTCTCACTCTCTCATACTGGTCATTGGTAGTTCAACATAGTTACATAGTTAGTCAAGTTAGACATGGCACCTCATGGCAAAAAACTCTCTGAGGATCTGGAAAAAAGAATGTTTGCTCTACATAAAGATGGCCTAGGCTATAAGAAGATTGCCAAGATCCTGAAACACCTGAGACCTTGTAACATTAAAGAGTCACATGACATCGGAGAGGGAAAATGGCAAATTGGGTCCAATTTGGGCATTTTGACTTAGGGGTGTACTCACTTTTGTTGCCAGCAGTTTAGACATTATTGGTGATGTGTTGAGGTATTTTGAGGGGACAGCAAATTTACACTGTTATATAAGCTTTACACTCACTACTTTACATTGTAGTAAAGTGTAATTTCTTCAGTGTTGCAACATGAAAAGATATTATAAATATTTACAAAAATGTGAGGGGTGTACTCATTTTTGAGAGATATAAGAAGATTGCCAAGATCCTGAAACACCTGAAACCTTGTAACATTAAAGAGTCACATGACATCGGAGAGGAAGAATGGCGAATTTGGTCCAATTTGGGCATTTGACTTTGGTGTGTACTCACTTTTGTTGCCAGTGGTTTAGACATTAATGGCTGTGTGTTGAGTTATTTTGAGGGTACAGCAAATTTACACTGTTAGGCTTCTTTCACACGGTCCGCCTCCGCAGGCGGATCCGTGTTGCTCCGGGGATCGATCCGCGATCCCCGCTGAGCCGGGCGGATGACAGCTACGTCCCTGCTTGCAGAGCGGAGAGGGAGGTGTCTCAGCACCCGCTGCCCTCTATGGGGGATCGGAGGAGAGCGGACCGCTTGTCCGCTCTCATCAGATCCGCTCCGCTCCGATTACTGAACGGATGGAAAAATAGGGTTTCCATCCGTCCAGATTTCAGCACAGGATCGGATGCGGATGGCAGCGGGTGTCAGCGGAGGTGACCTCCGCTGACACCCGCTGCCCCATAGAGCTGCATGGGGGATCCGATCAGATCCGCCTAAAAAACTGATAGGCGGATCTGATCGGACCGCCCGTGTGAAAGAGCCCTTATACAAGCTGTACACTCACTACTTTACATTGTAGTAAAGTGTCATTTCTTCTGTATTGTCACATGAAAAGATATTATAAATATTTACAAAAATATGAGGGGTGTACTCATTTTTGAGAGCTACTGTATATATATATATATATATATATATATTATATTATAAAGTCCTTCCCACCCAGATGCCTAGACAAATATCAATAGTACACAGATCCTCTGCCTAATCGGAGGAAAATGGGATGAACAGCCAAATAAAAATCTAATTGGATCCATTTACAAAAGGCTACCACTGACCCGTCATTTTTTTCTGGACTAAAATAATAAAAATAAAAATAAAATAATAATAATAATAATTTATTACTACATCCACAAAAGCCCAGGAGAAAGCAAAGTTTCAGTAATGTTTAACAGTAAAAGTCCCCTTTATCAAGCTGCACCACATAATAGCAAGAACTATACAAGAATCAAATTTATGTCACTCAACCAAGCGTACAATTGAACCGATCACTAAGCTGGATCAGACAGACAGACAATCATATTAAATTATCAACACAGAAGAGAGAAACTGAAGGAAAACTTCACCCTGTCCTGGAGTTTTGACATGGATAGAAAACCAATCAGTCACAGAAAAGGAAGAAGATATATTACACAGCTAGGATGTGACAGATAGATAACCAGAATACTATTGAAAATAGCCATAGCACTTTTGAAATATATGCTGTCAAACTTATATTAGGTGAATCGCATTCTTGACTGTTAATCATAGTGGCTGGAAATTGTTTACTACCTGGTTCTTAATTGAGATGATATACTTTATCTTGTATTATTTATTTATCTTTATTTATTTATTACATGTATTTATATAGCTCTAAAAAGTGCTATATACCCTTCTCCAAAAAATTAAAGGAACACTTTAACCACTTTAAGACCGGAATGATTTGCCCCCTTAATGACCAGGCCCTATTTTGCGATTCGGCACTGCGATAATTTAATGGACAATTGTGCGGTCGTGCGACGCTGTACCCAAATAAAATTGACATCCTTTTTCTCCACAAATGGTGCTTTCTTTTGGTGGTATTTGATCACCTGTTGCGATTTTTATTTTTTGCGCTATAAATAAAAAAAGAGTGACAATTTTGAAAAAAAAAAACAATATTTTTCACATTCTGCTCTATGCTCTATGACATTCTGATTTTTTACAAAAAAATTGTAAAAATCTAAATTTTTTAACATTCTAGGCCAATTTGTTTTCTGCTACATATTTTTTGGTAAATACGCAATAAGCATATTTTGATTGGTTTACGCAAAAGTTATCACGTCTATTAACTACGGGAAAGATTTATGTCATTTAATATTGTTTTTTTTTTACTAGTAATGGCGGCAATCTGCGATTTTATGCGGGACTGCGACATTGGGGTGGACAGATCGGACCCCTGACTGACATTTTTGACACTTTTGGGGGGTACCAGTGACATTACTACAGTAATCAGCGACAATTCTGAAAAAAAAAAAAAATACATTTCACATTCTCATATATAACATTCCCCAAATTTTTTTTAAAAAACAAATTTTTTCATCATTTTAGGCCAATTTGTATTCTGCTACATGTTTTTGGTAAAATCCCAATCAGTGTTTATTGATTGGTTTGCGCAAGAGCTATCACATCTACAAACTAGAGGAAAGATTTAAGTAATTGTTATTTTATTTTTTATTTTTTTTACTAGTAATGGCGGCGATCAGTGATTTTTAGCGGGACTGCGACATTGTGGCGGATCGATTGCACCCCTAACTGACATTTTTTACACTTTTGGGGAGATCAGTGACATTACTACATTAATCAGTGCTAAAAATATGCACTGTTACTCTATTAATGACACTGGCAAGGAAGGGGTTAACAGTATAGGTGATGAAGGGGTTAAATGTGAGCCTAGGGGAGTGATTCTAACTGTGGGGGGGCATGGCTTCTGAAATGGCCATAGAGACATGTGATCCTATATAGAACTGGAGAGAGTCCAGAGAAGGGCAAGAAAAATAATTAGGGGAATGGAGGGCATCAGCTATGAGGAAAGACTACAAGCACTGCACTTATTCTCTCTGGAGAAGAGACGCTTGAGGGGGGATATGATATCAATGTACAAATATTGTACTGGTGATGACCCTAGCATGAGGAACAAACTTTTCAGAGAACGGGAATACAATAAGACACGTAGCCACTCACAAAAACTAGAGGAAAAACGAGTTAACCTTAAAATACGTAAGGGGTTCTTTACTGTAAGAGCAGTAAGGATGTGGAATTCTCTTCCACAAGCAGTCGTATCAGCTGGGAGCATTGATAGTTTCAAAAAACGATTAGATGGGCACCTTAAAGACCAAAACATACAGGGGTATACAATGTACGGTTAACAGCAAACACACACACATCATAGGTTGAACTGGATGGACTGATGTCTTTTTTCAACCTCACAAACTATGTAACATGAGCTCTGTGATCATTTCAGGGAGAAGGACGGACAGCTGTGTTTACAACAGCCGACCGTCCTTCTCTCTCAGCGGGGAGCGATCGCTGGTGTCAGGTGGCAATTGGAGCCGCCTGACACACGCATTGGCTTCCCCGCTGACAATCGGGGGCGGGAGCGTGCCGCCGCCGGTGCGCGCTCACCCTTTAGCTGCCACCAAGCAAGCAACGTACCCATACGTTGTTTTTCCTGTTGGAGCCACTTTGCCGCTGTATATATACAGTAAGCGGTCAGCAAGTGGTTAAAAACACATCAGATCTCAATGGGGAAAAATCTCATGCTGGATATCTATACTGGTATGGACTGGGTAATGTGTTAGGAATGAAAGGATGCCACATTGTTTGATAGAAATTAAAATGATCATCCTACACAGAGGGCTGAATTCAAAGACACCCCGAAAATCAAAGTGAAAAAATGATGCAGCAGGCTAGTCCATTTTGCTGAAATTTCATTGCAGCAACTCAAAATGGTACTCAGTAGTTTGTATGGCCCCCACGTGTTTGTATGCTTGCCTGACAATGTTGGGGCATGCTCCCAATGAGATGACAGATGGTGTCCTTGGTTATTTCCTCCCAGATCCGGACCAGGGGATTACTGAGCTCCTGAACAGACTGAGGTGCAACCTGGCAGAGTCGGATGGGCCGAAACAATGTCCCAGAGGTGTTCTATTAGATTTAGGTCAGGCATGTGTGAGGGCCACTCAATGGTATTAATTCCTTCATCCTCCAGGAATTGACTGCATACTCTCGCCACGTGAGGCCAGGCATTGTCATGCACCAGGAGGAACCCAGGACCCACTGCACCAGCGTAGGCTGTGACAAGGATATAATCCCAATAGCCCGAATGGCAGTCAAGGTGCCATTGTCTAGCCTGTAGAGGTCTGTGCGCCCCTCCATGGATAAGCCTCCCTAAACCATCACTGGTCACCACCAAACTGGTCATGCTGAGCAAAATTACAGGCACCATAAAATTCTCCACGGCTTCTCCAGACCCTTTCACATCTGTCACATGTGCTCATATTTACAATATCCGAGTCATTTTTTTCTATCAGAGATATTAAGAAAGGTTAAGAGAGGCCCCTGAGGACATCCAGGTGCAAGAAACACGTTGGGCAGAGCGTATAGTGTGACGTCACGCCGCCACACCAAAAGGGTTAGTGGTGGTGTTTGATGTAAGTGCTTACATGCGACTTTGGAAAACATTTTAAGGATGTCTTTAAACAGTGATATTGCACTTTGTACCATACATTTTAATAAATACTACACTATATTGCCTCACTATCTCTCGCTGTTTGGTGTCTTGTGAGTGCTCAGTGCGTACACTGCCCCTAATCAGAGAAGAGGATTTAAAGTACCAGACCAGTTGAGTGCATCCAGGGATCTTATATTGGGCCTGTATTGCTTTATAGTTATTGGGCAGCCTGTCCATGCGGTGAGTGCACAGTCTTACTTTTGGTGGAAGGATGTGCACATTTATTGGTGTACATCTTTGGATCTTTGGTGAAGGGCGTTCACACATATATGGATGGACCTTTTGTATATTCTTATATTACTATTATATTATGATATTCCATCATAGTGGACAGCACAGCATCAGTAACTCGAAATTCTTAATGAATCCTCAGCACACTGCAATGCATAGGCGTGCACACAGGGTGTGTTGGTTGTGCCTGTGCACACCCTAATCACCTGATGTGCATTAGCATTATCGCTCTGTGTATCAGCGGGATGATGGGAAAGATCGCCCTCTTACTGGCTCTGCCATAAGATAAGTGCTTATGCACTTCTCTTTCACTGTGCCGGCAGGGAGATCAATGTGCCATGGCCATATATACTGTATATAGAAGCATGAGTGTTTGAGCTTTGGGGTGCACACCCTAATGCAATAGGCTGCATACACCTATGCTGCTATGCAGCTAGCACGTACTGCATTTATTGCAATAATCCTTGTTTTTAATGCATAGATTTGCTAGAAATGTATGAAGATTTTCAGCAGTGTGCAGAGGGTTAATTGTGAATCTTTAGTGTAGTCACATGGCTCAACACCTCATATGTTATGTGCATGCAAGCTTTTTGATTATAAAGTAGAAATATAGGGAAAACATTTTTTTTTTCATTTTGGATAGAGGGAGGGAGGGTTATAACCCCGGTCAGATTTTTTTTCCGCCATCTGTGTCCCATTGCTGACATTTCCCTTCACTTCCTGTCCCATAGCCAAACAGGAAGTGAGAGGAAATCCCTGCAAATTAAGAGAAATCCTTGGGGTCAGGTCAGTGTCCCCATTGGAAGATTTCCCTCTATTACCTTTCTGGGGACAACCCAAAATTTGGGATTTTCTTTTACTTTCACTTTCAATGATACTAGTAAACACGATAAATAGAGAGGGCGAATGGGGGGCCAAGACAGCAATACAATTTGACAAGCGTTCTAATCTCTCTCCACTTTGTCCAAAATTAAAAAAAAAAAAAATTGACCTTAGTTATACTTTAAGCACAGACAATGTTCTATGTGTCCTAGCCTGCTTCACATCATGCACAGCATTTCAATCAGATTGGGGTCAAGTCCTGACTATTCTAACATATGTAGTTCCTTTTGCTTGACCACCTTCATTGTCGATTTGGTCCTGTATTTGGATCACCATGTTGTTTGACTCAACAGCTTTTGTGTTTTAGATCACACATGGAAGTCCCAACATACAGTAGCTTTAAAATAAATCTCAATTATAGCTTTAAAATGTGATAATATATATTATCTTTACCTATCTCTACATATCTACATCTAATCCTATAGTTTTAAAATGTGATAACATTACTTACAGTAGAAGTCACTGGTCTCCCAATAACTTCAAGGCATCCAGTTCCTTATGCTGCAATGCATAGGCACAGTCCCGCCACAGATCTTCACAGTTGGGATATGTCTTGATGTTGATAAGCAGTGTATGCTGCACATGCATGTACATGCACAATTTCATCTGCTAACTTATCTATACACAGAATATTGTTCCACTAGTGTTGCTGAACATCCAGGTGGTATTTGACAATGCCCAGACAGGATGCAGTTATGGTCTTTTGAGGAAAGCAAGTGGTGTCTTCAATGAGTATAACTCTTGTTTAGAATTTCTTTGCATTTTAGTCTCCTGAACACAAATGTTACCTAATGCAATAGCTATACAGTATGCATACTATTAGCTCTCATGTTAAAGCATGTTCAACCACCTCTGGACCGGAAGATTTCCCCCCCTAACGACCAGGCCATTTTTTGACTGACAATTGCGTGGTCGTGCGACACTGTACCCAACAAAAAAAAATTGATGTCTTTGTTGTTCTAGAGTTTTCTTTTGGTGGTATTTGATCACCTGTGTGATTTTTATTTTTTGCGCTATAAACAAAAAAAATAGAGACAATTCTGCAAAAAAAAAAAAAAAATAATAATAATAATATTTTTCACTTTCTGCTATATAACATTCCCAATAAAAATAAATGTAAAATCTATTTTTTTAATTATTTTAGGCCAATATGTATTCTGCTACATGTTTTTGGTAAAAAAAAAAAATCCCAATAAGTGTTTATTGATTGATTTGCGCAAAAGTTATCGCATCTACAAACTAGCGGAAAGATTTAAGTAATTTTTTTTTATTTTTAATTTTTTTTACTAGTAATGGCGGCGATCAGTGATTTTTAACGGGACTGCGACATTGTGGTGGACAGATTGGACACCTAACTGACATTTTTTACACTTTTGGGGAGATCACTGACATTACTACATTAATCAGTGCTAAAAATATGCACTGTTACTATATAATGACACGGGCAGGGAAGGGTTTAACACCAGGGGCGATCAAAATGTGTCCCTAGGGGTTGCTTTCTAGCTGTGTGGGGGATGGGTTTACGGAATGAACACAGGGACCTGTTTTCCTAAATAGGAGGAACACAGGATCTGTGTTCATTGCTGACAGAACAGCAGTCCGCCATGCTTACAATGGCAGACCACCGTTCTGTCTCCACGGGGAGCGGTCGTGGGTGCCCGGTGGCAGTCACAGCCGCCAACCCCTCAGATCAGGTTCCCCTGTGGCGAATAGGCAAACTCGCCCCCACTCACGGTCCTGCAAAGCGACGTATAGTTACGTTGTTTCACTGGACAGAACCGACCTGCCACAGTATATGTATTGCTGGCGGTTGGCAAGTGATCAAAAGAGATGTATGGGATTTTTTATTTTTTTTTACAATCGTACTTACCTAACTGGATGCAGCATTGGTCCGATGTTTCGTCTGTTCCCTTCCGGCTTTAACACTGAGAACCGAGTGATCTACCACCGCCAATCTCTTGGTTCTCAGGGCTCTCTGAGCAGAGAGCTGGTGACTATCAAGGGTAGGAGCAGCTGCTGAGAAGCTGAGCTGGGTGCCGGTCCAGGCATGTGGGCGGATCCCTCCCGGCTCCATTGTCGTGATCTTGTCTGAGCCTGGACTGGCTCTATAATGTCAGCAGACAGCCTGCTGTCTGCTGAAAATGGGTCACAGGAGTGCAGAACAGATTACACTCCTGTTATCCACAGGAGAATTACAGTCAAACGAGCTTTGGCTGTATTTCTTCTTTAACCACTTACCAACCGCCGCAAGTACATATCCTGCGGCGGTCAGCCCCTCACAGGCAAAGTGACATATGGGTACGTCACTAGCCTGTGAGGCTCTGGGGAGCGAGCGCACGCCGCCGGAGGCGCGCTCCCACTCGGTCACGGAACCCCCCCGCGCGTGTGCCCGGCGGACCCGATGTCCGCCGGGCACTCGCGATCGTCCGTGACAGCGGAAGAAAGGCAGGCGGCTGATGTAAACAAGCCGCCTGTCATTCTCCCCTGTGTAAGAACAGTGATCATACGGTTCTACTATGTAGGACCGTTGATCACTGTTCCTACACTTCAAGCCACAGCCAATCACAGTAAGAATCACGCCCCTAGGGACACACACCACCCCTCCCTCTCAAATAAAGTTAACCCCTTCACTACCAGTGTCATTTTACAGTAACAGTGCATATTTATAGCACTGATTACTGTAGTAATGTCACTGGTAACCCCAAAAGTGTCAAAAATGTCAGTCAAAGGTCCGATCTGTCTGCCGCAATGTCGCAGTCCCGCAAAAAAAATCGCAGATCGCCGCCATTACGCGTTAAAAAAAACAACAAAAATGACAAAAATCTTTCCCTTAGTTAGTAAACGCAATAACTTTTGCACAAACCAATCAAAATACGCTTTTTGCAATTTTTTAACAAAAATATGTAGCATAAAACAAATTGGCCTAAAATGTTAAACAATTTTGATTTTTACATTTTTTTGGGGGGAAATTTCATATAAAAATATGTGAAAAATATTGTTATTTTTGCAAAATTGACGCTCTTTTTTTGTTTATAGCGCATGATCAAAAAATCGCACAGGTGATCAAATAGAAAAAAGAAAAAAGAGAGCTCTGTTTGTGGGAAAAAAAGGACGTCAAATTCGTTTAGGTACAGCGTCGCACGACCGCGCAATTGTCCGTTAAAGTCACGCAATGCCGAATCGCAAAATACCCCCTGGTCAGGAAGGGGGTAAAATCTTCCGGGGCTTAAGTGGTTAAGCCCCAAAACAAACATTTTAAATTCTGCAGCTTACTAGTCTTAGATGCGGTGGCTGCATTAGTTTTCTTTCTTTTTTTCCAGGCTTTTATCCCTTTATTTTTACTTGGTAATCCTATCAGTAACATGCTTTCTGTCCTAGGGTGACAATGTCTACTCCCTGAAATGTATATAAAGAAGAACAGCATTGCCCTACTAGGACAGGAGGTGTGATTCAGAACACCTCCTCTTTATAATATATGTGGAAAGGAGCTTTTCTGTAGTCAACAGTACTGGGAAGTCTAATAACATTGTCTTGAGATTTTAGTTCAGCTCACATGAAGTTACAGGGACACTGATGGCAGGTATTTTTCTGTACTTGCAGAAAATGTACATAGGTTGAAAAAAAAATCAATGCAGCTGCTTCATCTAAATTCAGTAAACTGCTATAAATTAAAAAATTATATTTTTGGGGTTAAATAAGCTTTCAGGTTCTTTGACACCTGTTTAACGACCAACTGCAGCAGGTCAGCTCTGTCCTGCTAAATGACGTAACTGTACGTCGCTTCGCGGGACCGCAATTGCCGCCGGGCACCCACGATTGCTTTCAATGGAGATAGAATGGCGGTCTGCCATTGTAAACACAGCAGACCGCTGTTCTGACAGTTATGAACACAGGGATCCTGTGTTCCTCTTATTTAGCAACACAGGTCTCTGTGTTCATGCAGCAAGCCCATCCCCCACACAGTTAGAAAGCAACCCCTAGGGACATATTTAACCCCTTGATATCCTCTGGTGTTAAACCCTTCCCTGCCAGTGTCATTATTACAGTAACAGTGCATATTTGTAGCACTGATTACTGTAGTAATGCCACTGGTCCCCCCAAAAGTGTCAAAAATGTCAATTAGGTGTCCGATCTGTCCGTCGCAATTTTGCAGTCCCGCTAAAAAACGCTGATCGCCGCCAATACTAGTTAAAAATAAATAAATAAATAAAAATTACCTAAATCTTTCCCCTAGTTTGTAGACACGATAACTTTTGCGCCAATCAATATACACTTATTGGGATTTTTTTTACCAAACATATGTGGCAGAGTACAAATTGGCTATAAGCGATGAAAAAATGTGATTCTTAATTTTTTTTTTTTTTTTATTGGGAATGTTATATATAGCAGAAAGTAAACCAATCAATATACATTTATTGGGATTTTTTTATCCAAAAATATGTGGCAGAATACATATTGGCCTAAAATGATGAAAGATTTTGATTTTTACATTTTTTTTATTGAAAATGTTATATAGCAGAAAGTAAAAAATATTGTTTTTTTTTTTTTTTTTCAGAATTGCGGCTCTTTTTTTGTTTATAGCCCAACAAATAAAAATCGCTCAGGCGATCAAATACCACCAAAAGAAAGAGCAAATTGTGGAGGAAAAAAAGGACATTTTTTTTTTTTTTTTGAGTACAGCATCGCACAACTGCGCTATTGTTAGTTAAAGTAACACAGTGTCATATCGCAAAAAGTGGTCTGGTCATTAAGGGGGAAAATCTTCCGGTCCAGAAGTGGTTAAGGTTCTTTGACACCTGTTTCAAGATTCTACAGCATGCTCTTTTGCTGATATTTGTGGGGTGACCATTTATAATCAGAGTACTTATCTACTTGAAAACTGTCACCCACTCGGGGGCTGACTTTCCTCTGACGGGTACGATGCGCTCCACCATCAAGGCCTGGGATCACATGCGGGCACTGATGGAGCCTGGAGCGACTGGAGTGTCTCTGGCCTCCCCACTGTGGCGGAATCCTAAGTTTCCTCATTTTACCTCGATTCCAGATCCTGCTCTCTGGGCGTCTAGGGGGATCAAGGCGCTGGGGGATGTTACCTCCGGTGGAGAACTTTGTCCATTTGATGCCCTGAAGGCACTATTTGATCTGCCGAATCAATATCTATTCCGCTATCTTCAGCTCCGTCATGCTTTTCTGGCGCAATTTGGTACTTGCCGGGTGGAGGTTAAAACCTTTGCGTTGGAGACTGTTGTGCAAGTTGAGGATTTGCGGAAGCCCATCTCTGCATTATATAAAGAACTGTTTGTCACTACTACTTTGGCGGTGCGTAGGTGTAGGGCCCGATGGGTGGAGGAGGTACCGGATTTGGATGGTGATGATTGGGATGATATGTGGTGTGCTCCCTTTGCCTACCTGGTCTCTGCTAGGGACCGTCTGATACATTTTAACCACTTAAGCCCCGGAAGATTTTACCCCCTTCCTGACGAGGGGGTATTTTGCGATTCGGCACTGCGTGACTTTAATGGACAATTGCGCGGTTGTTCGACGCTGTACCTAAACGAATTTGGCGTGCTTTTTTTCCCCACAAACAGAGCTTTCTTTTGGTGGTATTTGATCACCTGTGCGATTTTTTTATCATGCACTATAAACAAAAAAAGAGCGTCAATTTTGCAAAAATAACAATATTTTTCACATTTTTTTATATGAAATTCCCAAGAAAAAATGTAAAAATCTAAATTTTTTAACATTTTAGGCCAATTTTTTTTTACCATATGTTTGGTAAAAAAAATCGCAAAAAAGCGTATTTTGATTGGTTTGCGCAAAAGTTATTGCGTTTACTAAGGGAAAGATTTTTGTCATTTTTGGTGGGTTTTTTTTAACGCGTAATGGCGGCGATTTGCGATTTTTTTGCGGTACTGCGACATTGCGACGGACAGATCGGACCCTTGACTGACATTTTTGACACTTTTGGGGTTACCAGTGACATTACTACAGTAATCAGTGCTATACATATGCACTGTTACTGTAATAATGACACTGGCAGTGAAGGAGTTAACTGTATTGGAGAGGGAGGGGTTAAGTGTGTCCTAGGGGCGTGTTTCTAACTGTGATTGGCTGTGGCTTGATGTGTAATTACAGTGATCAACAGTCCTACATAGTAGAACCGTTTGATCACCATTCTTACACAGGGAGAACTGACAGGCGGCTTTGTTTACACTAGCCGCCTGCCTTTCTCCCGCTGTCACAGACGATCGCGAGTGCCCGGCGAACAACGGGTCCACCGGGCACACTCGCAGGGGGGGGGTCCTTGACTGAGCGAGAGCGCGCTCACATCCGGCGGCGCGCGCTCGCTCCCAAAACCCTTACAGGCTAACTATGTAGCTCTGCCTGTGAGGGGCTGACTGCCGACGTAAATAGTCGTGCGGCAGTCGTCAAGTGGTTAAGTTCCTGCATAGGATGTATTATACGCTGGCAAGACTGGCCCGTATCTATCCAACATCCTCTGCGGAGTGCTGGCGTTGTTCCCACTCTCCAGCGGATTTTGACCATATTTTTGGCCGTTGCCCGGTGGTCTGGGATTACTGGACTGCTGTGCTGGCCTGCATTACAGAGGTGGTTAAAATCCCAATTCCTAATTCTGTTGAGGTATGCCTTTTGGGATTGGTTGATGGCTTGGCCCCTGCAAGGGCCCTTCATATGCTAGTCAGCTTGCTCTTCTTTTATGCCCATAAGGCCTTGCTCCTACACTGGAAGAGCCCGTTGGCCCCCACCGTCCTCTTCTGGAAAAGTCTGGTGAATAAGGTGACCCCGCTCTATAAGGCCACGTATCTCAGCAGGGGGTGCCCTCGCAAGTTTGATAAGGTATGGAAGATGTGGATTGACTCCCCGGCCTCGACCTCTGCTGGACAGTCTTAGGGGGCTTATTGTACTTATAACATGAGAGGGCTGGGGGATGAGTCATTGAATGCCTGTGTCACCTGTTTGATGCACTGATGTTGTCCATTCCTCCTTGTCCACCTTTTTAATTTCTTCTCCTTTTAGAATTGAGGACTGCTGCTGCTCATTGCTGCTCGCTTGTTATGTGATGTTTCTATGCTCGGGGGCCTTTTGAGGATGTGTTGAACTGACCTCAAGGGGTTGTCCTACCTCCTTAGGGGGCTTTGTTTCTGCATCAGGAGACCACTGGGTGGAGCCTGGGGTGGAGCCTGGGGTGGGGGGGGGGGGGGTTGGATGACTCGTTGTCACTTGTTTTTTTTTATGTGTTTGCCCTGTGTGGCACTGTGATGTCTTATATGTTGTCTTTTATTGAAAACCTTTAATAAACAGAAGTTAAAAAAAAAAAAGATAACTGTCACCCACACTGTAATCTCATTGTTCGAATTCCTTTTGTAACTCTTTCCAGTTAATGAACTTCAACATCTCTTCTTAGGAAATCTCACATACATGTATTTCAACATCAGGTCACTGTAACAATGTATATTTCCCTGCCAAGGTTAGTCATGCAGTGTGGTTTAGTGTCCTAGTCATTTATAGATACTTAAAGTAATTCTAAAGGCTAGACTTTATTTATTTATTTTTTTTACCTTAACCACTAGCTGACCGCCCTATGTATATATTAGATTGTAAGCTCCTTGAGGGCAGGGACTGATGTGAATGTACAATGTATATGTAAAGCGCTGCATAAATTGACAGCGCTATATAAGTACCTGAAATAAATAAATAATATACTGCGGCGTGTACGTATATGTGATTTCGGCATTTCCGGGTAGGGGGCGCTTGGCCATTCATGTACTTCGGTACAGCACAAGCTGGTCAGCAGGTCCCAGCCAATGATTTATGGTCAGGACCTGCTGATCGGCTTAGCAGATCACAGTACAGAGCCTTGTGTTTACAAGTGGCGAGAAGGGAGACTAATCAGCCACATCTATTAGGCCCCTTTCACACAGGCGGACCGTTCAGATCCGCCTGTCCGTTTTTTTGGCGGATCTGAATGGTCCCCCCCATGCATTCCTATGGGGCACGGATGGCAGCGGAGACATGTCCGCTGACATCAGACCCGATCCAATCCGTCAAATCTGGACGGATGGAAACCCTATTTTCCATCCGTCCAGCGGATCGGATCGGATGGGATCGGATGAGAACGGACAGACAGTCCGTTCCCATCCAATTTCCCCCATAGAGATGCATGGGGAACTGACAGCTGTGTCTCCGCACACAGTGCAGAGACACAGCTGTCCTCCTGCTGCTCAGCGGGGGATCGGCGGCTCAATCCCCCCTGAGAAAAACTGAATCCGTCCGACGGACGGATAGTGTGAAAGGAGCCTTAGTTAAAACAGCACACATTACACTTGTTAACCCTTTCATTGCCGCTAGATGTTAACCCCTTCCAAGCCAGTGTCACTAGTGCAGTGATAGTGTGTAGTATTATCACTGATCACTGTATTAGTCACTGGTGATGTCAGGATCAGTTAGTCAGTTTCCACCCAGTGTCAGATTGCCCACTGCATTATCACTATCCCATTATAAGTCGCTGATAACTGCCATTACTAATATATATATATATATAAATTCTAGTATACATAGTTTGTAGATGCTATAATTGTCACACAAACCACTTATTGGGTAAATTCAATTTTTTTTTAACTCAATATGTTTTATAACAAAAAGCATAAAATAATGTTTTTTCCCCAAATTTTCCCTTTTTTTTTTAAATTTAATCAAATACCAACAAAAGAAAACTCTTTTTGTTTGAGAAAATGATATACATTTAATTTGTGTACAGTGTTGCATGACCATGCAAATGCCAGGTAAAGTAGCGCAGTGCCGAATAGCAAAGAATTCCCCCCAGTCAAACCTTCAGGAGCTTAAGTGGTTAATGCATTCGCTGCACTAAGGTACAAAATGGTCCAACAACACTATCGCCTCCTCAACCCCATTAATATTTACTCGATCCAGCGCTGTCTGTAGCAACTGCAGTCACAGGACAGAGGGGCAACAGCGGAGGCCATTGATGCCTGCTGGTGTTAATCAAACCCTGTGAACATAGAGTGGGGCCAAGCTGCTCTGTGTGTGTCTATGTACACACACAGCCCGGCTCCTGAAGCAAGCCTGCACGTCTGACCCCCATTGCAAGTGCCTTTCTATGGTGGCAGACACAGACGAGGAGGAGCAGAGAGCATCAGCGGGCGACTCCGGAAGATTAGGTTCGGGGCTCCTTTGTGCCTCACATGAAACGCATGTGCAAAATCTATCTCTGTACACCAACAGAAAGTTGGTCTTAATTAGCTCTACTTTTGCAAGATACAAACTGTTGGTATTTTATTTAGAATTTGGCACAGGTGTTTCTCCACAATGTAGATTATGTTAATTAAGTAACATAACCATGTTAATAGCTGCAGACATTGTCAAAACAATTCATCAGCATCTAGAAAAAAAGTGTTTCAATGAAAGTGGTGCCAGTTTCATCTCTGAAATTGTATCTTTTACTTTTTAGGCAATTTTTAATCAAAGCTCATCACTAATAATTATTTTCTGATCTGGTAATGAACATGCAATAATCTCTTTCTTTGACTCCTTTTATTTATTTTTTTGACTCCCTACCAATTCCAAAGGTCAAGGTGAATTAATGACGATACAACGGTGCTACAACACCCCTAAAAGGGTCTTCTTATAACTGATCTATTCATTTTCATTGTACATCATTGGTGATAGTTATAATGCTTCACTATGGCACAGCCAGCAAATATTACATTGATGGCCTTTCCGCTATGTCTTCTGTATTAGTAGTCCTCCATGATTCCATCATGCTTTTTTATGTGTAAAAAAAGTTTTCTTTTTTATTTTATACTTTTTATGTGTCAACCTCTGTACCTGTTTCATGAGACTGATGTTACCGTGGTACTAATTCTCATACCTTAATATGTAAAAAATAGGGATGCTCCTAATACCGAAACCGATACTTTGCGGTGCCATTTGCATTCATACAAAATGTGATTTGAACAGGAATGCGGTGCGATTCCTGTCCGAATCCCATGTGATTTCCCCCGCAGCACCTGTGTGTGTGTGTATAGAAAGAGAAAAGCGCCATCTAGTGGGCAGTTTATTAACCTCCCTGGCGGTCTGATTATGTCCAGATTTATGTAAAAAAGAGGGGGGTCTGGTAGTGGGATTTTGAATGAGGTAGGTTTCGGAATAAAAAGAAAAAAGAACTGAAAAAATAATCTCAAAAGCCTGATTTATTTATTATATATTACAGAAAAGAAGAAAGGGAAAAAGATGATATATAATAATCCAGAAATCACATATTCCCAATGAGAGACCAGGATTTGTGAATACAAGTCTAGTATAGAAAAAATAATCAAAAACACATCTAGCAATGTATACATACTCTTCATATTATATTCCATAATCATATATAGCAGATAAATAAATATCATAAAAACATATATATAATACATAATATCGTAAGTGGTACATGGCATATATACAGATATTTGCATTTTCACATCCAATGACTTATAAAAATCTCATGAATACTCCATAGTCAATATCCAATAAAAATAGGAATAGAAATAGCTTCTTGTCTGTTATCTCTACGCGTTTCGTGGAGGTTACATCCACTCTTCAGGAGCTTAATTAAAAATCATCTGTTAGCCTTCGCTAATTTTAGAAAAAAAGTGGGGAAGAAAAAAACAAAAATTCTTATATAGATTAAGAAAATACACCAGTACCTCCCAAAAAAAGAGAGAAAAAAAAAGAAAAGATTAATTTTTTATAAATTAAAAAAAAAAAAAATATGAAGTAAAAATAAATAAGAAAAAAAAAAAAGTAAATAAATTATATAATCATTTTACTTACATATGAAAAATAAGGTAACTCTAATAAACCCGGTGACCCTCAAGGGACGAACATGAGCGTAGGTCAATGTCTGTCCCGGGGCTGAGGCGGGTGTCCACCCAATGATCCTGGTAAGGGAGACCCCACAGAAAAGACAGAAAAGACCCCTAGCTGAAACAGCTGTAATCACAAATAGTGACCAGATAATCTAAATAAAAAGAGTGAATAAGAAAACAAAATGTATTATAATCTAAATACCGTATATACATGTGTCTCTAGTGAGCTTAGATCTTATCCGGATATAAGTGATACGTATTAGAACAGCCAAGTGAATATAGTGTGATAAGATATCAGCGTGATAAAGTGACCATGAAATAAATAAGAGGAGCAAACTTAAAGCAGAGTTCCGGCCTCAAATACCTTTTTTAACTAAAATTACCCCTATAATAATAATCCATCGCCCTTTACAGAACCGCTATTCTCATACTTACAAGGTGTACAGTATTGGATTTTAGTCAAAATCTTACTTTTAAAACCGCTGTCTGGGCGCGGCCATCTTGGATGTGGGCATCTAAAGCCGCAGTGTAATCTGCTGTGTCCTTCTTCCTGATTCCAGGGAGTGTTTGGGGAGTTCTTCCTTATTCCAGCCTCCTGGGAGTGATGACAAACAGCTCCCAGGATGCAATGCAAAGGCGGAAGTGATGTCGGTGGCCGCGGCCACAGAGGAGGGAGAAGGAGGAAGTACAATAAAAAATGCCCTGAAAATAAGGTAAGGGACCCCCGAAAAAAATTGAAAATGCCCAATTGTTGATCAGCATAGCGAGCACTCCAGGAATCACTAAAGTTGCAAAATAGGCCGGAACTCCACTTTAAAATAAGAGACCCAAAAAATAAAAAACAAAAATCACCATTAGGGTGAGTAACAGATGAAGGTGCTGAAAACAAAGGATTGGTAAAATAGTGATCTTACCATAAAAAGGTAATCCAAAATGTAAAACATACGGGAGAAGTGAGAGCATGGAGAGAAAGTGAGCATAAACTTACAGAAATTATATACCCCCACGGACCAGGATGGAGCCTGAGGAAGCGTCTTCGCGCGAAATGGCCGTAGAGCAGTATTACATGCCAGAGGTCCTAGCCACCAGCTCTATTGTGGGTTCTGGTGGCTTTTCATGTAAGTGATGTTCTGAAGCTTGGACCAATGTTTTGGCTTTTTTCTGGATTTTAAGTTGCTTGTTAATAAATACTACACTATGGAAAGTATTTTCTCTCTTTTATACCTATTGATATAATTTCCTGCTGGTTGGAGCATTTAAAGGAATTACCTCCGGTGTATATCCTCTCTTCCGATTTGCTTTTGGCTCAAGACCTGACGTTACACTATAAAAATGCATTAGCTGTCCTAATAAGACAGCAACATGGTCTGGTGAGTGCGCATTTCTGTTTTTGGGTGAAGAACCACTGGTGGAGGATTGATCATTTTCACACTGGCATTGATTATTTTATATGGACTTTTTTGCAGTTTTCTATGGACTATTATATATATTTTTCTATGGACATTATATATATTTTGCATTTTATGCACATATATGTTCACTATTTTTATGTTTAAGCGCTGCAACCTACATTTTTCATAGGTTAACTACTTGCCGATATACTGCGGCAAGCTAGCTCAGCTGCGGTTTGTCGGAGCGCTCCTGGGGTGTGCGTGTGTGCCGCTAGAGGCACACTCGCGCCCCCATTAAGCAGCGGGGAAGCCGATCCACGGGGCCAGCGCCTACGATTGCCTTCGGCACCCGTGATTGCTCCCCGTGGAGAGAGAAGGACGGTCTGCTGTTGTAAACACATGGAATAAACACAGAGCGCCTGTGATCCTCTTATTTAGGATAACAGGTCTCTGTGTTGATTCCACAAGCCCATCCCCCTCACAGTTAGAAAACACACTTAACCCTTTGATCTCCCCTGAGTTAACCCCTTCCCTGCCAGTGTCATTATTACAGTCACAGTCCATATTATTTAGCACTGATTACTGTAATAATGTCACTGGTCCCCCCAAAAGTGTCAAAAATGTCAGTTATGGGTCCGATCTGTCCGCCGCAATGTCACAGTCCTGCTAAAAATTGCTGATCACCGCCATTGCTATTAAAAAATAAATAAATAAATAAAAATGACATAAATCTTTCCCCTAGACTGTAGACGCGATAACTTTTGTGCAAACCAATCAAAATACGCTTATTGGGATATTTTTACCAAAAAATTTTAGCAGAATACAAATTGGCCTAAAAGGATGAAAAAATTTTTATTTTTTAATCCTATTTTTTTTGGGAATGTTATATAGCAGAAAGTGAAAAATATTGTTTTTTTTTTTTTAAGAATCGTCACTTTTTTTGTTTATAGCGCAATAAATAAAAATTGCACAGGTAATCAAATACCACCAAAAGAAAGCTCTATATGTGGGAAAAAAGGACATAAACTTTATTAGGGTACATCATCGCACGACCACGCAATTGCTTGTTAAATTAACGCAGTGCCGAAATGCAAAAAATGGCCTGGTCATTAAGGGGCAAAACCTCCTGGGGCTGAAGTGGGTAAAAATATTAGAACTCACAGTACGTATCTGCCCAAATGCAAAATCTACATAGGTGTCCCGGTCCCACCGATGATAGCAAATCATGGCCGCTGGAGGTGCTCACAGGGTGGGAGGAGATGTGGAGGCAGTCCACCCTCAAGCAGAAAATAGATAACTTTGCGCCACCGGTATGAATATTGTGATAAGCTGCACGTTTATATAACTATGGGTAGTTATAACAATAATAGTGAATATAGAAAAAACTGCGCTGTACCACTATAGGGACTCTGTGTTCAGTAGTCCCAATGTATAAACTTTATAAAAAAGCCCTATGTAAAACCATATATAAAACCATGCATAAGAACCGGCTACTCAATATAAGATCAATAAAAATTCTGATGCATAATGTAAAAGTTGCCTTAGAACATTATATCATGGTAATCAATGTGATAGGTATAATAATTACAATAGGGATAAAAATACAGGTTGCTAAAAATCTTCTAAAAAACTTCTAGCAAAGAGGGAAAAAAGTGCGGTAGTGTTGAAAGTCTCTGTATTAAAGTGACTGTGCTGCGTCCCTTCGCCGATCACCACTGGTGCTCAAATGGTAAGAATGCTCACTTACCAGATGGAATGGATCCCTGAAGCTGACATCACTTCCTCCCTATACCCACGGGGTCCCAAAACTTCTCCCCCAGCCCTGTGAGCACCTCAAGCGACCATAATTTTATATCATAGGCGGGACCGGGACACCTATGCAGATTTTGCATTTGGTCAGATATGTACTATGAATTCTAACATTTTTAATGAACTGCCTTCAAGATGGTGCTTTTCCCCCTTGTATACACACACACAGGAGCGATGGGGGGAAATTTCAAGCGATTCGGACAGAAATCGCACCACATTCCGGTTCAAATCGCATATGATTCTTTGCATTTTTTAAATTTTTTTTGTATTGATGCAAATCACACCACAAAGTATTAGTACTCAGTATGGGAGAGTACTTGACCAAAAGTATCGGCACTCGTTCTCCAAAAAACGGTATCAGTGCATAGTTACATAGTTAGTTCAGGTTGAAAAAAGACGATCTAGTTAAAAAAAAAAAAAAACATACAATCCAATATACACAATCCTATACCCACAGTTGGTCCAGAGGAAGGCAAAAAAACCCCAGCACAGCATAATCCAAATTTCTACAGCAGGGGGAAAAAAAATCCTTCCTGATTCGCTGAGAGGCAATCAGATATTCTCTAGATTAACTTTGCCTACAAATATTAGTACCCACTTATATTATGTACACCTAGGAAAGAATCCAGGCCTTTTTTTAATGCAATCTACTGAGCTAGCCAGAACCACCTCTGGAGGGAGTCTATTCCACATTTTTACAGCTCTTACTGTGAAAAAAACCTTTCCGTATTTGGAGATGAAATCTCTTTTCCTCTAGAGTGCTCCCTTGTCCTCTGTGATGACCTGAAAGTGAATAACTCAACACCAAGTTCCCCATATGGACAAATTATGTAGTTATATATGTTGATCATATCTCCCCTCATCTCCTCTTCTCAAGAGAGAATAAATTCAGTTCCTCTAATATCTCCTCATAGCTGAGCTCCTCCATGCCTCTTATCAGTTTGGCTGCCCTTCTCTGCACTTTCTCCAGTCCCCCAATATCCTTTTTGAGAACTGGTACCCAAAACTGAACTGCATATTTCAGATGAGGTCTTACTAATGATTTGTACAGGGGCAAATTATCTCTCTCTCTCTCTCTGTCCATGCCTCTCTCAATACAAGAAAGGACTTTGCTTTCTTTGGAAACCGCAGCTTGGCATTGCATGCTATTATTAACCACTTCCATACAGAGCAGTTAGACACCCTTCCTGCCCAGACCAATTTTCAGCTTTCAGCACTCTTACACTTTGAATGACAATTGCTCAGTCATGCTACACGGTAACCAAACAAAATTTTTATAATTTTTTTCACACAAATAGAGCTTTCTTTTGGTGGTATTTGATCACAACTGGGTTTTTTTTTTTTTTTTCGTGATATATGCAAAAAAAGAGCAAAAATTTTGAAACAAAAACACTTTTTTTTAGTTTCAATTATAAAATTTTGCAAAAAATTAATTTTTATTCATACATTTGGGCCAAACTGTATACTGCTACATGTCTCTGGTAAAATTAACCCAAATTAGTGTATATTATTTAGTCTGTGTGAAAGTTATTGAGTCTAGAAGCTATGGTACCAATTACTGAAAATTGATCACACCAGATGTACTGACTGCCTATCTCCTTTCTTGAGGCCCTGAAATGTCAGGACAGTACAAATACCGCCCAAATGACCCCTTTTTGTAAAGTAGACAGTCCAAGGTATTTAGTAAGAGGCATGGTGGGTTTTTTGAAGTTGTAATTTTTTCCCACAATTCTTGGGAAAATGAAGAAAATTTTTTTTTCTTTTTTTTCCCACAAAGTTGTCAATTTATAAGCTATTTCTAACACATAGCATGTACACAGCAAAAATTACACCCAAAAATACATTCTGCTACTCCTTCCGAGTATGGTGATACCACATGTGTGAGACTTTTACACAGCCTGGCCACAAAAAGAGACTCCACGTCCAAGAAGCACCTTCAGGCGTTCTAGTAGCATAAATACACATAAAACTTTCTTACTACCTATCACACTTTTCAAGGCCCTAGAGCACCAATACAATGGAAAAGTCCACAAAATGACCCCATTTTGGAAAGCAAACACTCCAATGTATATTCTATGAGGCATTATGGTTCGTTTGAACGTGTCATTTTTTTCCACAAGTTTTTGGAAAATGTGGGAAACAAATGAAAACCTTTTTTTTTTTTTTTTTTACACAAAGTTGTCAATTTATAGGATATTTCTAACACATAGCATGTAAATAGCAAAAATTACTCCCCAAAATACATTCTGCCACTCCTCCTGAGTATGGCAATACCACATGTGTGAGACTTTTTCACAGCCTAGCCATATAGAGGGGCCTAACATCCAAGGAGCATCATCATGCATCCTAGCCACTTGCCTAGGCCTATTTTTGACATTTGGTGTTTACAAGCTAAAATCAGTTGTTTTGCTAGAAAACTGCTTAGAACCCCCAAACATTATATATTTTTTTTAGCAGAGACCCTAGAGAATAAAATGGAGATTATTGCAATATTTTTTATCACACCGCAGCGGTCTTCCAAACGCAATTTTTTTGGAAAAAATTCACTTTTTTTAATTCAAAAATAAGAAACCAGTAAAGTAAGCCCAATTTTTTTCCATAATGTGAAAGTTAATGTTACGCCGAGTAAATAGATACCCAACATGTCATGTTTCAAAATTGCGCACGCTCACGGAATGGCTACAAACTTTAAAAATCCCCATAGGCGACAATTTAAAAATGTCTACAGGTTGCCATCTTTGAGTTACAGAGGAGGTCTATGGCTCAAATTATTCCCCTTGCTCTAACGATCGCGGCGATACCTCACATGTGTGGTTTGAACACCGTTTACATATGTGGGCGGGGTTTTTGTATGCATTCGCTTCTGCGCGCGAGCTCACGGGGACAGGGCGCTTTAATTTTTTTTTTTTTTTACTATTTATTTTATTTATTATTTTTTATTTTTACACCGTTTAAAAAAAAAAAAAATTGATAATTTTTATTTCTATTAAAAGGAATGGGAATGTAAACATTCCTTGTAATAGAAATAGGCACAACAGGACCTCTTTTTTGTGAGATCTGGGGTCAAAAAGTCCTCAGATCTCACAAGTACACTAAAAGATAGAAAAAAAAAAATAAAAAATTATTATATAAAATGAAAAAAAAAAAAAAGGACCTTTAAACCGGTTGCTAGGCAACAACATTTTCCCTAGCTCCGGTCCTCCAAGACCATAGAGTCAAGTGAGGGCAAGCTTGCCCTCACTCGACATCCTGTCTGTGAGGATCTGGGACCGGATCGTTTTCCCCGCTGCCGGAGGGTCCGGTAAGCGGGGAAAAGGACCGGAACGCGGCGGGAGGGGGGGGCGCCTCTTCCGCCATCCCGGAAGGGTGATCCCACGGTGAATCCGCCGCTGGGACCACCCTTATCGGAAAGCCAACCGTCCACCGTTTAAAAAAATACCAGGGTTATGGCAGCTATCTTTTTGGACTTGGACATGGTGGCTGTATGAAGGGTGACAGGTACTCGGGTACTTTATTGGGCAGGTGACAGGTACTCTGGTACTGATGAGCAGGTGGCAGGTACTCGGGTACTCCGATAGGCAGGTGACAGGTACTCGGGTACTCAGGTACTGATGAGTAGTACTGATACTGATAGGTGATACTGTACTGATGGGTACTGATGATCAGTACTGATACGTGATAGGTACTGATGAGTACTGATGAGTAGTGATGGGTACTGATGAGCAGGCGGCAAGTACTCGGGTACTTCAGGCGTCAGGTACTCTGATGAGCAGGTGGAAGGTACTCGGGTACTCTGATGGGTAGGTGACAGGTACTCAGGTACTCTGATGACGGGTACTCCGTTGACAGGTACTCAAAGTACCCGAGTACCTGTCATCAGAGTACCCGAGTACCTGTCATCAGAGTACCAGAGTACCCATCATCAGAGTACCCGAGTACCTGTCATCAGAGTACCCGAGTACCCCTCATCAGAGTACCCGAGTACCCGTCATCAGAGTACCCGAGTACCCGTCATCAGAGTACCCGAGTACCTGTCATCAGAGTACCCGAGTACCTGTCACCAGCCCATCAGAGTACCCGAGTACCTGTCATCTGAGTACCTGATGGGCTGGTGACAGGTACTCGGGTACTTTGATGGGCTAGTGACAGGTGCTCTTTATTGGGGGGGGCAATCAGTGTGTTTGGGGTGCACTGTAATTGGTAACTAGCTGTTACCACACTCTCTTCCTCACACAGGATCAGTGTGTGAGGAGGAGAACACGGTGACAGCTAGTTACCGTGTTCTCTGTTGACATTTGTGACCGGCTGTGATTGGACACAGCCGGTCACGTGGTAAAGAGCCAATTTCATTGGCTCTTTACCTAGATCGGGGATCGACTCTGTCCGAGGGACGAGCCTCGTCCCCGATCGCTGCTCTGCGCGCCCCCGGGGGCGCGCATTGCAGAGAGAACGAGCGGCTCGTGCTGGAGCCGCTCATGTGATCGGCTGTGATTGACACAGCCGATCACGTGGTAAACAGCCAATTTCTATTGGCTGTTTACCTTGATCAGGGATGGGCTATGTCCGAGGGACGAGCCTCACCCCCGATCGCCGTGCTGCGCACCCCCGGGGCCGCGCAGTAGAGGGGAGATCCGGGCGACGTCATATGACGGCGGCCCGGATCCTTACAACCACTTTGCCGACGTCATTTTACATGACTCGGTATGGAAGTGGTTAAGCTTATGATCTAACAGAACACCCAGATCCTTCTCCGCTATGGATTCCCCCAGTTCTACTCCACCTAGTATGTATGATGCATAATGGTAAAAAATGAAATTCAAATTACCCCATGCACTTAAAAAAAACATGTGTTTGCCCTATGCATAGACCAGGACACCTACCTCTGTGTATTCAGGTAGAAAAAAATGAAAATGTCCACATTAAGATTGTGTGTTCAGATTTATAGGACTGACATACTGTATACCTCGAAGTCCTCCAGTAGCATAGCAAAAACAAACACTATATAAAAAACATAGCATGATATACCATTATAAAGGGAGCACAAGCAATCCTTTGGGGCAGGTCCTTCTTACAAAATTGCTCCCGTATTGTAAATTCAGACTAAACTTACTGTTAGCGACAGACACGCATTTTATAACTGAATACTCAGATGACCGAGCATGGAAGCTACAATTTAGTTATAGTATTTGCACAACATGATGTATCTGTTTCTTGATGTTGTAAATCTAATAAAAGAGCACATAATGACTTATTCTATTGTCTCCTCCTTCCTCAGGAAGCAATACATTGCACTCTCAGATTATATCTCATGAAAAGAAGCTAGCGCAAGTTATCTTCCTTGTCTTTGTTATGGAATTTGCAATGTTTGTTCTAAGCTTATAAATGCATTAAGGCTAATACATTTTATACCTAGTATCAGCTGGATTAACCCCTGCAGTGCTGCTGGAGTTAATCTTGTCAATGTCTAAGGTGGACATGAATGCTCTTATTAAGCCTTGTGGCCATTTACCAAAAAAAAAGGAGGCAATTCAAAAGCACAATGGTATCATAGAAGACATTATACAAAAAAACAAACAAAAGAAAGACTTTAGTATTGCTCAACCTCTAAAATATATTTATTTAAATATCAGCAAGCAATGCTACCTAACAAGTTCTTCAAGATACTAAAGCGTGTAAACCCTAACAATGACCTTTTATGTTTTTCCCCATTTTGGTCCGTTAAATATATTACCTGTAAGTGGTTGAAAGTGTTTTGAATATATATTTGAAATTTCCAAAAAATAAAATATCTTTTAATCCTGCCGGATATTTCGTGATTTTCTTTGCTCTCTGCTGCACAGTGGAGCTGCTAACGCTAGGCACCTGAGGCATGTGCCCATATCCCATGTTTGGTGCCCTGGGTCCCCAGGCTTTAATTTATTGTAATTACTTTCTGCTGCACACACGGTGCATTCCTCACTGACATGCTTTGACTGACTGACCACCAATGTAGGGAACGCATGCTGACCACTGACTACTAATGTAGGAGGCAGGCCTGAGCACTGACCACCAATGTAGGGGAGTGCAGACCACCAGTGTAAGGGGGCATGCTGACTACTAACCAATAATGTAAGAGGTAGACTGCGCACTGACCACCAATGTAGGGGACTCACTGAGTGCAGACGACCAGTGTAAGGGGGCATGCTGAACACAAACCACTAACCGCTAATGTAGGAGGTAGGCTGAGCACTGACCACCAATGTAGGGGACTCCCTGAGTGCAGACCACCAGTGTAAGGGGGCATGCTGACCATTAACCACTAATGTAGGAGGTAGGCTGAGCACTGACCACCAATGTAGGGAACTCACTGAGTGCAGACCACCAGTGTAAGGGGGCATGCTGACCACTAACCACTAATGTAGGAGGTAGATTGAGCACTGACCATTAATGTAGGAGGTAGGCTGAGCACTGACCACCAATGTAAGGGACTCACTGAGTGCAGACCACCAGTGTAAGGGGGCATGCTGACTACTAACCACTAATGTAGGAGGTAGACTGAGCACTGACCACCAATGTAGGGGACTCACTGAGTGCAGACCACCAGTGTAAGGGGGCATGCTGACCACTAACCATTAATGTAGGAGGTAGGTTGAGCACTGACCTCTAATGTAAGAGGTAGGCTGAGCACTGACCACCAATGTAGGGGACGCACTGAGCCCAGACCACCAGTGTAAGGGGGCATGCTGACCACTAACCACTAATATAGGAGACAGGCTAAGCACTGATCACCAATGTAAAAGGACACATTGAGCACCGACTATCAATGTGGAGGGGGGGCAGGCTGAGTACTGACCACCAATACAGGAGGAAACACTAAGCACTGACTACCAGTATAAGTAGGCATGCCGACCACCAATGCAGGGGGTAGACTAACAACAGAATGAGTGGACATGCTGGGCAGCAATGAAGCAAGTACACTGACCAGCACAGCAGGGCACTTACTCCTGAGTCCTGACCACTCCACCGTGCAAGCTGTGCTGTGCAATTAAATAGTCCTGGCCCTTGCAAACTGACTGCTACACTGTATGCCCCATGCCCCATGTTGTACATTACAGTCCTGACTGTTACACTGTATACTCTATGCTATGTTGCACATTACGTAGTCCTTATCATACACCCAGTATGCTATTTTGTATTTTATATAGCCCTGACTTCCATGCTCTATGCCTCGCTGCCCTACCTGGTGCCCTGGGGGCTGCATGCAGTCCTTTGACACTATATGCAGGTCTTGGGACCCCTGCAGGCAGTTTTATGTGTTTCCTATTGCCCTATAACAGCTGTGATCTCTAGCAGTCATATGTAATGTGTTCCCAGTCTAGTCCCTGGAAACATGTCCCCAGTTACCAATCACTCCTGCATCATTTCTACATTTTCTATCTCCATCTCTTGTAGCATGCCTGTAATCTTTGAATATTTCAAATTCCATGTGTCAGCTGTGTCAGCTGTCTCCTAAAAGGTTTATGAAGCATCACATTTTTGTATTTTATGGGCCCCTTAGAGATGTCAGGGGCTGCACTTAGGGCCCTCTATATCAGGGGAGTTGACCACCACTGCCCTATATGCTAGACAGTCCTGTCTACTGCACTCTATACACTATGTTGTAAAGGTATATAGTCCTAACAACTATACTTTATATGCTATGTTGTACATTACATAGTCCTAACTGCTGCATTCTTTACCCTATATTGTACGTCATATAGTTCTGACAGCCAAAATGTATACGCTATGTGATACGGCACATACTTATTCTCTTCATATTTATTGTCTCTACAGTTGCTGGTTGCAAAGTAGTTACTAGGTATTTTAATTAAGTTCTTCTTTAAAGTAGGGTCCGACAAAGTGTAATGTAAGAGTTTCATTTTTTTTTTTTTTAATTATCCTTTGTTCCAAGGTCACTTGTGGCACAGTAATAAGACATATTATGTGGATACAAGGGTTTCAGCATATTTATTTCAGTGAATACAGCGAGTAGGCTCAAGCTCTATTTAACCCATTCCTCTTAGGCCACTCCCATTGGCAGGCATGATCTGGCCACACCTACTGGTAATGTCTGAAAAATAAGGATGGGCTTTGGGTTCAGGTGAAATATGAGTTTGAGGCAAACATATTCGCACTTGGGGAAAATGGCGGTTCACCACTATAGCAGGGATCTCCAAACTATGGCCCTCCAGCTGTTGTGGAACTACAAGTCCCATGAGGCATTGTAAAACTCTGACATACATAGACATGACTAAGCAGGATAGGAAATGTAGTTTCTGAACAACGGGAGGGCCAAAGTTTGGATACCCCTGTGTAGCCAACAATTACAAAAAATTCACTTTTTGGTCTATGATCTCTTGTCAGGTGGCTTGGAATAGCCAACAATGGCTTTCATGGAATTCATCTGTGCCAGCCACCTCACTAAAAAAAATGTATAGCCTTCTGGGTAACCTTTTGTCAGTCTGTGTTCATGATTTGGAGTAGATAGAGAGAACTGACTGTGTATATGCACAGAGAGATAGTTGCTGCTATACGGTGCTATATAGAGTGCAATACACAGTGCTGTATTGTGCCACATTACTGTAAATTGTAGTGTGGTGGGCTACATACAATTGTGTAACCCCCCTCCATCCAGTGTTCACTGTACACAGACTAGACAGTTTCTTTTAGAACTATATTTTTGGGTGTGTCTGCAACTTTAGTTACTGTTTAACTGCTTCCTCTGCCCATTCCCCCAATTGCATTATTTTTGAGTGTTTTTTTGCCCTTTCTTTGTTTTATTTCACGTTTTTTTATTTATTTTTACTTTACTTTTACTAACAAAAAAAAAAAAGTTCAGTATTTTACAGTTGAGGCTTAAGCTTTGTACACACTACTAGTTTTTTTTTGTTCATATCCAGTGAGTTGAATGAAAAAAAACTGACAGCTCAGGTCGGAGCCGCTGTACTTACAATCCAATGTTAGTACATTGATCTCCATTGCTGTGCTATTGTGTTCTGACAGGAGGGGTGACCCCCCGCTACTCCGGTCGGCACTCTCAGCCATTTGCTGAAAGCAATGTTCGGGAGTCGTTTAGCAGACCTTTTCTGGTCATGGCCCTTTGACAGAAACTGGCCGAACTGGCTGCTGTTCACATGGGCCGAATGTCCCCCGGTTTCTATTAATGTTGCCCAACATTTGGCCCCCAGCCTCTTCCTCAGAGCCCTCTGAGGAAGAGGCTCTGAGGAAGAGGCTGGGCCTCGAAATGCGTCAGCCGTCATCTCATCAGTTATGAACGATTGTATGGACTAAACCCGGACGTTTGAGCAATTGAGCTTGATATGACTTACTTTATCTATGTCTGTGAGTAGCCATTTTTTAATGTTACTTTAATAAAGCCTTCTATTGAGGATAATGCGCTAGGTCGGTGCGCCCTTTTTTGTTTCTTTGCTTTCAGAAATTGAGAACTTCCTGCTGCCAGCAGAGTCTTGTCTACTCCCTCCATTCCTGTGAGGTAACAGGGGCAGAGGAGAGTTGGGGTGCTGGCAGTGATGAAGAGGAAATGGGGCAGGTTTCCAGGGTGACAGTTTACCCTTCCTAAACCCCAGGATCTGTACAAGGGTATGGTGCGATCATTGAGGACATTGTTGTCCCCAGTGACACTGAGTACTCAAGTGTCCTCTGCTCCAGGCAATTTTTGGTGAATGGGCTCAGTCATGCTGAAAAGCCTGTTCAATGGAGGAGAAGGACCATCATTGGTTGGCCAAAATTATGGATCCCGAATACAAAAGGAAAATGGCAGCTCCAATGCTGCCGTCCCAAAGAGCAGCAAAAAATGCACCACTTAAAAGAACAGCTGCAGAAGAATCTCTTAGCCTCAGTTCTGAATCCACTCTTATGCCTCTGATTACTGAAGGGAGGAGCAGTTGTGATTGCCTCAACAATGCTTTGTTCTTTTTTTCAACCACTGTGAATAGGTCCCACTTTAGGCAGCAGCTAAACCATAACACTGCAAACAACTTGGGGCCCATTGTTAATGCAGACACCATTTGAAGTGAGGATCCCATGGGCTTTTGGGTGCCCAGGCTGGATCACTGGCAAGAACTTGCACAGTTTGAGTTAGAGCTTCTGTCTTGCCATGCAGCTAGTGTGCTGTCAGAGAGGGCCATGCATACTGTGCATTAAGTGTACAACATTTCTGGATATAGCTTGGGAAATAATAATACACTCTTAATTTTAATTTCTGATAAATTGCTACCGAATAAAGCTGCTTACATATTGTGCATCAACTGTACAAAATGTCTGGCTTTTTATCTGTGGAATAACACACTCCTATCTTTTATTTCTGATAAACACTGCCTTGCCTCTACCTCTTTAACTGTAACCTAATCCAGCAGCTTAAATACTGTGCAATAACTGTACAATATATCTGGCTATTGACTCTGAAATAATACACTTTAATTTTTATTTCAGGATAAAAAACTGCTTCGCCTCTGAAATGTGGGGTTGTGGTTTTGAAGTATTTTTGTGCATTCTGTTTTGGTATGTTATTAAATTGTTAGGACAATACAGTGGAGAATTCATTTTTAATTCTATATAGAACCTGGCTTGTCTCTCCCTCTTAAATTGAAGCTGTGCAATATAGCTGCTTATGCACTGTGCATCAATTGTACAAAAATATTATACTATTATTTTATTTTAGGATAAAATCAGTCTCCCCCTCCCTCTTACACGGCAGACAAAAAAAGCTACTTAAATGCTTCGCAGCGACTGTACAATTTTTCCATCTCTTGTTTCTGAAATTGTACACTCTATTTTTATTTCATGATAAAATCCTCCTTGTCTCTCCCTCTTTACATTATGGCCTAATAAAGTTGCTTTCATATTGTGCATCAACTGTACAAAATTTCTGGCTATTAGTCTCTGGAATAATACACGTTACTTCAGGATAAAAAACACAATGGTTGTGGTTTTGAAGTGCTTTTGTACACTTTGTTCTGGAATTTTATTAAACTCTTAAGGCAATAAAGAGGAGAATCTCTCAAACTAAACAAAGTCCCCTGGTGACCTAAAGTGGTTGCAAACCCTGCAGTCTTCTGTTCTCTACATCCTTTTTAAGTCCAGCATTAATAAAGCTTGTTTGAGTCGTCAGAAAAAAAGGGGCAGAGAGCTGAAGTAAGGCTGGCCATACACGATACAATTTTCTGATCAATTTTCTTGAAATTTACCTTCAACTATGTAGTAAAAAGGCCTGCCTAATTAGATACAAGTGGAAGTGTTGTTTAGCTTTGACCTCATATTATGTGGTTTGTGGTAAATCTAACAGAAAGTGTACAACAAAAGTTGAACATGTATGGCCAGCCTTATGGGCCATACACACTATAAGATTTTCTGAAGACTTTTTCCTTTAGACTTACCAAAACCATATAATATGAGGTCAAACCTAAACACTTTCAATTTGTATGCAATCTGGCAGGCCCTTGCACTACATAGAAAAGGTAAATCTGAAGGAAATCTAACCACAAAAGTTGGATAGTGTGTATCCAGCTTAACACTCTGTAGAGCTCAGTGAGGAAAGCCGATTGAAGGGAAGGAACACCCCCCCCCCTTTTTCCCCCTTTACACAGGTCACCGGAACAGATGTGAGGCTGTGTAACGCTCCTGCGTTTTACGTATGGTGTGGATTTTCAGCTGCAGAAATATTCCACTTCAGTAGTCATGTAGAGAAACGCTGAGACACCAATCCCAACTCTCAATGACTCATCATGTGTGGATGATCTCAATTCAGCAAGTAAATACACACACTCAATAAGATGTTTCCTAGAGTGACTTATGTATATAGTAACACAGTGATGATAGGCTGAAGAGACGGGTTGGGTAGAGATGATAGATGACAGACACTTGAAAGGAAAAGTTCTTGAAAGTAAGATAGTAGCAGATGGGATACAGATAGGTTTAGCAATCATGTATGGTAGCAGATGACAGAGCAGCAGGTGGACATACAAGAGAGATCAACCCAGTGCAAGAACAGGTGGTAGTAGGCTCAAGAGCTAGCAATCTTAGATAATGCAGATGTAGTAATAGTCCTTAGTATGCAGAGCTAGATAGTGTAAGCTTTAGTATAAAGGTTATAGAGGTTTCCCCTGTGGGGTACTTATCACTAATAGCAATGTAGCAGAGGAGAGGTTCGGCAAGAGCGGATGATCCGGTAGCGGGATACAGTGATCAGCGCAGCGTGGTTCCGACAGCGAGGTATGCTTGCAAGCATGAGAGCTTCAAGACAGGTTAGCATCAAGGCACAAAGCAGTTTGAACGAACACATGTGAGTGAGAGCCGGCGATCTAAATAGCCATCCAGTCCGGCGCTCAGTGATGACAGCATCAGTCTTAAAGGTGTATGCGCACCTTACCAAAAGAGAATGGTGGGGCGCATACACTTATGAAAGAGTAATTAGGGTACCCAAAGGTACCAGAACATTACAGGCTGTCAATAAGCTGGATCTTCCTCCCCGTCACCTTTTTTCTCTTGCTGTCAGGAACAGAAAAAACGCTTATAAAGGAAATGCCCATTAACTCTCGTAAACTCTTGTGCAATACGAGCCACTATGAGCATTTATTATTATTATAATACAGGATTTATATAGCGCCAACAGTTTGTGCATCGCTTTGGCATTTTTTCAGCTGCCTAGTGTTCATGGACCCTTTTAAAGTGGTTTAAATAATTAAAGTAGAACTGAAGGCAAAAGAAGAGCAAGAGAGGGTTATAACCCCTGTCAGATATTTTTTTCGCCATCTGTGTCCCATTGCAGAGATTTTCCTTCACTTCCTGTCTCACAGCCAAAACAGGAAGTGAAAGGTAATCCCTGCAAACTAAGGGATTTCCTTGGGTACCCGCAGGTCACCAGAACTGGTGTCCCCATTGGAAGATTTCCTCGCTACTACTTTTCTGGGGACAACCCCAAATTTGGTATTTTCTTTTACTTTCACTTTCAATGATAATGGTAAATAAGACAATACATAGAGTGAATCTCCTTAATGGGGGACACAGACAGCAATAAAAACCTAATAGGTGTTCTAATACTTCTCCTTTCTATCCAAAACTTAAAAAAACTTTTGCCTTTAGTTATACTTTAAGCTCTTCTGTGCTTTCAGATTTGCAGTGGTTGTGCTTTATTGCACCTTATAAGTATGAAAGTCAACTGACTCATTGAGCACAATGCATTTCTTATATGGCTAATATCTTATCTCAACAGCTATTAGACTAAAAACAAACTTTTGCACTGCAGTGCATTCATTTTTCACATTTTTTTATTAAGGAAAAGAAGGCAGTTTCCAGATTATCCAGGTGACCAGACACACAAAAAAAGGAAAATAACTTAACCATAAGTACAAAAATTGTCCCTCAACATCAACTGATTTCCAAAGCAAAAATATAAATCAGGCAGATGTAATGAACAATACAGTTAGACTAGTCAAGGAACAAAGATATGCAAATAGTCAATGTTGATTCTATTCAATCCCAAAGGGGGAACATATCTAGTCAAACATTAACCTGATGTACTGTAAAGACACCCCGGCTAGAAGTCCCAGGGTAGGGCTGACGCTGGGAGAGCATACCGAGAGTGTACCTACTGCACGTTAGAAAACCTAGATTTTTATATGAGCACAGAAGGAAGACAAGTTGAGGAAGAAATATAAAGCTAAAGAAAGAAAGGGCAGAAAGAAAGAGAGAGAAAGAAAAGGGTGGGGGGGGGGGGGGTTGTAAAGCCGGCACCCCTCAGAGGGTGGGATAGATGATCCCCATCAACCAGAGGGGCCCACATCAAAGAGAGCCTAGTACACACAGGCTCAATGTCTGGTTGTGTTCGGCCCATGCGTACTGGAGTAGGTCCGACAGAAGCCACCCTTTCAGCCGGCTTCTGCCGATGGGGCATGACTGAAAAAGGTCTGTTGATTGCCTCCCGATCAGCGCTCTCAGCCAATTGATGAGAATTCTGACCGGAGTGTTTTTGCTCCTGTCAGAATACAATGGAACAGCAGGGGTGATCACTGTACTAACATCAATTTACCTTCCTCAGAGTAAACAAACATGGCCCATAAAGTCCAAGTTATCGCGTACACTTCTCCTTTATTTTACGCCGTCAACCCCAGCAGTGCATTTACTAATGCACATGTGTTGCAGCACACCGCAATGCATGACAACTCACGTGGCACATGTCTGTTTTTTGGATGTTTTGGTGAATTGCTAGTCCAATTATTTGAATGCGCTCTCTTTAATGAAAAGCATGTTAACAAAATGCATCAAGACATCAATAGGCCCCAAAGAAATTAGTCAATGTGGTTGTGAATTTACCCTGCCCCAGGAGCTAATCTACAAGTATATACCTTAAATGTAATAACACAAATATGAAAAGGAACATTTTGCTACCCTTCTGTATAAATACTTTTCACTCCCTTTCAGGACCACGTTTTTTTTTTTTTCAAAAATTCAGGACCACGTTTTTATACACTCACCAGCCACTTTATTAGGTACACCTGTTCAATTGCTTGGTAACACAAATTGCTAATCAGCCAATTACATGGCAGCAACTAAATGCATTTAGGCATCTAGAAGTGGTGAAGGTGACTTGCTGAAGTTCAAACTGAGCATCAGAATGGAGAAGAAAGCGGGTTTAAGTGACTTTGAAGGTGCCATGGTTGTTGGTGCCAGGTGGGCTGGTCTGAGTATTTAAAAAACTGATGATCCCCTGGGATTTTCATGGGTGATTTGCAACATGGATGTACAGCCGACAAATCTGCAGCAACTGTGTTATGCTATCATGTCAATAGGGACCCAAATCTCTGAGGAATGTTTCCTAACCACCTTGTTGAATTTATGCCACAAAGAATTAAGGCAGTTATGCAGGGGGGTCCAACCCGGTACTGTGCAAGGTAGACCTAAAAAAGTGTCCAGTGAGTGTTTATTTATTCTCTTGTATTGTCTTCCTAATTCATTTTATTTTTGTGACAGAACCCCATAAAGTGATCTAACTATGAAGAGCAGTATATTTCATTTTATCTGTTTTTAAGGTTGGGTTCACACATCTTCAGTGGAGTAAGGCTCGTGTTAATGTGTGATACACTAAAGCAGCCCAATCGATTAAATGGACTGTCTAATAGACCAAAAGATAAAGTGTTACTAAAGGCAATTTTTTTTTTTTTTTTAGCTTTGGATAGAGTGGGAGGAGATTGGAACCCCTGTTAGTTTTTATTGCTGTCTGTGCCCCTGTTAAGGATATCCACCCTCTCTATTTATTCTGTTTACTTTTATCATCAGGACAAATAGAGAGGGTGAATCCCCATAATGGGGGCACAGACAGCAGTAAAAAACACATGTCCTGATCATTGACGTGCGCTGATGAGGCTGCACTGATGGGCCCTGATAGGCTTCACTGATGGGCACTAATAGGCACTGATAAAGCGGCACTGATGGGCGTTGAAAGATTGCACCGATGAGGCAGCACTGGTGGGCACTGATGAGGCTGCACTAATAGGTGGCACTGATAGTCGGCACTGATGGCCACTGATAGGTGGCACTGATGGGTACTGATAGGCAGCACTGATATGTGGCATTGATGATGAGGCACTGATGGGCACTGATAGGTGGCACTGATTTAGCAGTACTGATGGGCACTGGTGGGCACTAGTTAGCAGCACTGGTGGGGACAGTGTGGGACCGATGTCCCTCTTACAGAAGTCGTGATGGGATTTATTTATTTTTACGTCACGCTATCAGCGTAAGGAAAAAAAAACTGATCACCGGCTTCTGTTTACATCACGTGATCAGCTGTCATTGGCTGACAGCTGATCACGTGGTAAATCCCAAGGACTGGGCAATCACAGAGCACGTCGCCCACGCGCCAAAGCGTGACAACGGGAGGATGTCCAGGTACGTCCTCTCACCATTTTAGGACCGCGTTGTAGCCATCTTTAGCACGGGCGTGAAGTGGTTAATTGAATAAGCTGACGTTTGGTTTGATGGTTGGCTACCATGCACAGTTGCATCAGATTTTGCAATCTCCACTTTTAGTAAATCAACCCCAATATGACTTGTGTAGCAATTGTATATGCTATATTGTTATTATTTTTTTTTAATGTGCTTTTTTCCCACGAAAGTAGAGTTAACCTTTATGGTCAACAATGAAATAATAACTCCAAATATGCACTCACCAATAATATATGATTTCCTTTAGGCTCGGTTCACACTGGAGCAATGCGGGAACCCTGTGAATCCACTGTGGGTTCCCGCATCGCACCCGACTCGCAAGCAGTTTACACTGCCATATGTGAACCGCTGGGAGTGTCAATACAAAGTTAATGACACCCCCAGATTAGTTTGCATATCGCAGTGCGAACTGTCAATTCAGGCAGAAATCGGATTGCATGGGTGTGAACAATTATGTGATATGATTCTGGTGCGGACCAAAAAAAGGGTCCTGCATGAGTTTGGTCTGAATGCGATGCAAATTCAGCCATACAATACATTGCATGTGATTTGCACAGCAGTGCGGTACGAATCACATGCAATGTCTGGCATCGCTACAGTGTGAACCGCCACTTAAAGTAAATATACAGCCTTAGGTGTAAATGTGGTCAGCTTGAGAAAATTGATGCTATCAATATGTGTTGGTTTTCCTTAACACATATACATGATTCATAAATACAAGCGGCATAGGCTCAGTCCTTTGCCAACTCTTGTCAACATTTAAATGTAATTTGCTCCTTCTAAAAAGGAACTGAAGTGTAAAGATTCCACCAGCTTAGACAGTGAACTGTGTAATTCCAAATATCCTGTTCACATGGATGCTACACAGTGATCCTTTCAGGTAGATCTGTGGAGAAGGAGACAATAGGAAGACACTGGTTTGGTAATTAAAAAAAAAAAAAAAGCAAAGCTAACATACTGTATACTAAGCCAGCCTTTATTGATGGAAGCAGCATAATGAAACCATATCATACACACTATGGTCAGGCGCTTTTAAAGACTTCTGTGGGCAGTAAAGTTTAAAAGTGCATGATGGCAGATCAAAGCCGCATCTCAGAGAAGTGTGAAATCACAAGCTTGTGAAAGTATTTCTTTCAAAGCCGCTCTGTTAGATAAAAATGCTAACATGCCATTAAGTGAAAGTTGCCTTTTTTTGTCATTTTTGCATAGCACCATGCCTTGTATAGCAGTACGCTGGTTAGAAAGTGGATGTTTAAAATACCACAAGCTAGGAATAAATCGGCTGTATTTATTTTAATTCCCACTCATCCTGAGAAGGTAACATTTCAGAAGGCAAACCAAAGCTAAAAATTGGAAAGCATTAAGCATGATATAAATTAGTAGTATACCGGTAGACTAATAACTATTTTTCTTTTTAAATACTACTGAAATATTTTCCCAACATGAAGCTAATTTTTACATTATGGCATTGTGCTTTTATTACATATCAGAATAAAGTAGCTGCAAGTTTAACCCTCCTCCATCACCCCCAATCATTGTGGGGCATAGCTGTTTATTTAGAATGTCTTGATCTACCCTGCTAACAAGTTTAGTCCTCTATAGCTTTTGTCCGCTTATAGCTTAACCACTTGCCGACCGCCCCACGCAGATTTACTGCGGCAGGGCGGCTCGGCTGCGCCTAATCACTATTATGTGCAAGTGGTCTTGGTGGCGCACGCGCGCCACCGGAGTCGTGCTCCGGCTGTGATTAGACACAGTGGTAGGCAGACCTTAGGAGGAGCGGGCTCGATCACCGCCGGCCTCCCATGATCTTCTGCAAAACTGACAGGAGAGCCATCTGGAATGTAAACAATGTAAGACAACTCTCCTGTCAGAGAGGCAGGGAAAAATCGTGTGATTCAGCTAAGCTGAATCACCGATTTCTCTGTGCCTCTGTTCAATCCACCCCCCCCCCCCCCACAGTTAGTAGGCACATCTAGGGAACGCATTTAACCCCTTGATCACCCCCAGTGTTAGCCCCTCCCCTGCCAGTGTCATTTATACTGTAACAGTGCATATTATTTAGCACTGATCACCGTATTAATGTCACTGGTTCCCAAAAAGTGTCACTCAGGTGTCAGATTTGTCCACCGCAATGTCGCAGTCCCGATTAAAAGCGCTAATTTCCGCCTTTACTAAAAAAAAAAAAAAATCCCGTAGTTTGTAAACGCTATAACTTTTGAGGAAACCAATTATACGCTTTTTGGGATTTTATTTATTTTTTTACCAAAAATAGGTAGCAGAATACAAATTGGCCTAAACTGATGAAAAAATTTTTTATTTTTTAAATGTTTTTATTGGGAATGTTTTATAACAGAAAGTAGAAAATATTGGTGTTTTTTTTCAAAATTGATGCTATTTTTGTGTTTATAACGCAAAAACAAAAACTGGAGAGGTGATCAAATACCACCAAAAGAAAGGTCTATTTGTGGGGGAAAAAGGACATCAATTGTATTTGGGAACGGCATTGCACGACCGCGCAATTGTCTGTTAAAACAACACAGTGCCGAAATCGCAAAAAATGGCCTTTTCTTTAGGGGGTAAAACCTTCCGGGGCTGAAGTGGTTAAAGGGAAAATCCAGTTCGTAGGGGAAATAGCAAACAAAGAAAAAATAATATAGCGTATACAATTGTGACACAAATCATATTGTAATTGAATGTTATAAAAAAATTCCTTTTCAATCTGTTGCTGTTGTAATTTTCTAAAACTGCAATGCAATATGGCTACCTGGGGCTGTTCTGTACACAGAATGTGCACTGACCACACCCCCAGAAACATAATTTCCTGCTTGTGTGATTGGCTTACCAATTTTCCCAGAAGTCTGCATAAGATACAAGTCAGATTTCTGGCATCTCCTGCAATAACAAATGTCATTTTTGGTGAGATACTCCCAATAGGAACACATCTAAAGGAATGCAGGCCCAGCATTTCCTCATTAAAGCTCTGCAGCTGCCACAGCTGATAGATAATTATGAAATCACTCCCATTTAACACACTCAGCACAGAGGCACAGAGGAACAAACAATGATTTATTCAGAAAAACAAAAGGCAGGAATCTGCAACAACGTTTGTTAAAATCCTTGTATGTACAGAGATCACCCGGAGGGGGAATATTTTTTTTCTAAACATAAGTGGAGTTACGCTTTAAAGCTGGCCAAACACGGATCCATTTTCGTCTGGTTCAGCACACAGACTGAATTTCGATCCATGTATGGGCACTACTGATCGACTTCTGTACAACCACCCTGTCAGGTCATCCCTACTCGATCAGCGCAGCAGGCTATAGCCATCAGCGCTGATCACTGTATTCTGATAGCTGGGAAGTCTACCCACTGACAAAATACAAAGGCTCAGTGGGGAGAATCCCCCATCCAGCACTGGTTGAAGGAAAAAAAATTACCCAACTATGGGCTACTTTAGCAATATTGACATTGACATGGCAGCCTGTTCATCTTACCTTATATATTTGGCTTCATTGACCAAAGAAATGGGTTGAAAAGGCAAATAGGCTGTGCACTTTCAAAGTGCAGTTGACCTTATTTTCCCCAGAGCTTAGTGAATGTGGTAAAGCTCTGCTGATTTCCAACAACCAATCATGTGCAAGCAAAAATGCTTTTTTTTTTTCCTTTCACCTGATATTCTTTACAAAGTGAAACTTCATCACATTCACTAAGCTCTCCTGAAAATGTGTGCAACTGCCCTAGCAAAGTGCACAGTCTACAGTCTTTGTCTTTAGTAAATCAAGCCGTTTCTTTGGTCAATGGAGCCAATCAACCCCATAGTCTCACTGGGATAGGCTTTTATGCATATTCCTTTCCACAAGCTGGCTGAAGAAAAGACCATGCGAAAACAGATCAAGGTAGTCCGCTAATCATGAACAGAGTGAGCAGCAAATGATCAAGGAAGCCAACCTTTCTACCCTTCCGTATACAGTGCATACTAAAAGTATTCACAGCACTTCACTTCCACATTTTGTTATGTTACATCCTTATTCCAAAATGGATTCAATTCATTATTTTCCTCAAAATTCTACAACTAATACCAAATAATGACAACGAGCAAAAAGTTTGTTTGAAATTTTTGAAAATGTATTAAAAATAAAATACGAAAAAAAATCACATGTTCATAAGTATTCACAGTCTTTGTCATGACACTCAAAATTGAGCTCATGTGCCCCCTGTTTCCACTGATCATCCTTGAGATGTTTCTACAACTTGATTGGAGTCCACCTGTGGTAAATTCAGTTGATTGGACTTGATTTAGAAAGGCACACATCTGTCCCACAGTTAACAGTGCAGGTCAGAGCACAAACCAAACCATGAAGTCCAAGGAATTGTCTCTAGACCTCCGAGACAGGATTGTATCAAAGCACAGATCTGGGGAAGGGTACAGAAAAAATTCTACAGCATTCAAGGTCCCAATGATCACAGTGGCCTCCATCATCCGTAAATGGAAGAAGTTTGGATTCACCAGGACTCTTCCTAGAGCAGGTCGCCCGGCAAAAACTAAGTTCATGGGGGGAGAAGGGCCTTAGTCAGGGAGGTGACCAAGAACCCGATGGTGACTCTGACAGAGCTCCAGCATTTCTCTGTGGAGAGAGGAGAACTTTCCAGAAGGACAACCATCTCTGCAGATCTCCACCAATCAGGTGTGTATGGTTGAGTGGCCAGACGGAAAGCCACTCCTCGGTAAAAGGCACATGACAGCCCACCTGGAGTTTGCCAAAAGGAACCTTAAAGATTCTCAGACCGTGAGAAACAAAATTCTCTGGTCTGATGAAACAAAGATTGAATTCTTTGGCCTGAATAACAAGCGTCATGTCTGGAGGAAATCAGGCATCGTTCATCACCTGGCCAATGCCATCCTTACAGTGAAGCATGGTGGTGGCAGATTCATGCTGTGGTGATGTTTTTTTTGTGGCAAGAACTGGGGGACTAGTCAGGATCGAGGAAAAGATGAATGCAGCAATGTGCAGAGAAATCCTTGATGAAAACCTGCTCCAGAGAGCTCTGGACCTTTGACTGGGGTGAAGGTTCATCAGCAGGACAACAACCCTAAGCACACAGCCAAGATAACAAAGGAGTGGCTATGGAATAATTCTGTGAATGTCCTTGAGTGTTCCAGCCAGAGCCCAGACTTGAACCTGATTGAACATCTCTGGAGATATCTGAAAATGGCTGTGCACCGACGCTCCCCATCCAACCTGATGGAGCTTAGCCCTGCAAAGAAGAATGGGAGAAACTGCCCAAAAATAGGTGTGCCAAGCTTTGTAGCATCACTCAAAAAGACTTGAGGCTGTAATTGGTGCTAAAGGTACTTCAACAAAATATTGAGCAAAGGCTGTGAATACTTATGTACATGTGAATCTTTTAGTTTTTTATAAATTCGCAAAGATTTCAAACAAACATCTTTCACGTTCTCATTATGGGGTATTGATTTTTGCATTTTCAGGAAAATAATTTTTTTTAACAATTTTGGCTGTAACAACAAAATGTGGAAAAAGGTAAGTGCTGTGAAAACTTTCCAGATGCACTGTATATACTTTTCACCATGAATGCATTTCAGGGCCATGTTGCAGAGTGGAGAGTGAGCTGCATTCTTGTATTTTCTTCATAATTAATTTTATTTTTGTATTTTTGTGACAGAAACCCAAAAAGTCATCTCAGATACCATTCTCTTTAGCAGGGCTGCTATCAACAGCTCCTTAGACCCCATTCACACTACCGCGACTTGGACCGCGACTTGTCAGCCTGACCAGTCGCGGTCCTCACGCTCCCATAGTGTAGTACAGGAGCCGTTCTAATAGGAGTGACACAAGTCGCTCCGACTTAGAAAAAGGGTCCTGTACTACTTCGGGGCAACCTGGAGGCGACTTGCATTGACTTCCATTATGTGAAGTCCGTGCAAGTCGTGCCGAAGTCACGCTGCACGCGACTTAACAATTCGCCCCCGAAGTCGTGCACAAGTCGTGCCGTGGTAGTGTGAATGGAGACTTACACTATCAGTGTTTGTCACCAAAACAAAAAATATAAACATTGTAAATAACTGCAACTATGAAGAGCAGCATATTGCCTTTTATCTGTTTTTAAAGCTGAACTGAATCTTTTGTTAGATAGGGTCAGCTTGGCCAACACAAACTGTCCCTCCTTAACATGTGAGGCCGCTGAATGTGCAGTGTAAACTGTATGTAACTGTTCCGGGTCTGAGCCGAGACTTCCTGTGTCGTACCCGGAACACAGTAGGGCCATTCACAAAAAGTGAATACAAAGCTTCCTCTGAACCTGAGTCAGAGGTTGTGACATCATCAGCCCAACTCTGATGCCAATCAGAGGAAGCTTTGTATTCATTGATAGAATACAGCACTTTCTTTGAATGGCTGAGCGCCACTGTGATAGACTCTACTGTGTTCCAGGTATGATGAGACCGGAAGTCTCGGCTGGAACCTGGAACACAGTGCGGTATGCTGTATGTAGCCGCAGCTACATACAGTTTATACCGCACATCCAGTGGCCTCACATGTTAGTGAGGGACAAAGTTTGTTCGGGCCAAGCTGGCCCAAACAAACTATGTAAAGTCTAACAAAAGATGGTGTTCGGCTTTAAGACTGAGTACACACATCTTCAGTGTGGTAACACTCACATCACATGTTTCCGTTGGCAAGGTACAATGGGGTGACATTAAGAATGAATAGCACCACAGCAAACTACTGATTAAAATGTGCATTTGTCTGGGTGATACTACAGCATCTAGCACTACACAGCTGAAACAAACTAGAAAGCAGAAAAAAGTCTGGCCCTGATACACCCTTTTTTTTAAATCCCAAACTATTTCTATACTGTGATTTTATTCATATTTGTAGCTTAAGTATTAAAAAGTATGCAAAAATTGGAAACATCATTTTGTTCCATAATAAAAGGGACAAATTGCAGAGTAAAATTAATACATCATCATTTATGGTACATCATTATCTATGTCGGCGGTCGGTAACCAGCGATCGACCTGTCGACCATGGACAGGTGACAGGTAGATCGCGATCAAGTCCCTGTCATGCCAACCCACAAGTGCTCCTTCCCCTGCATCCCCAATTGCCAAACAACGCAAAGAAGGGATGACCTCAGACGTCTAGTCGTCTGAGCTCTTAGTCTAGGAAGAATAGACAGAGACATTCCCCGTCCCGCAGCATGTCCCCTTAATGTGCGGCTGCAGGGCAGGGATAGCCTCTGCCAACTAGGATCTGCTAGCAGCAGGTTCAGGTTCACCTGCCAGTGTGCACTGCACTGATCTCATCCTCTCTTCCATGCCGAGAGAGGATAACCAGCTGGATCAGCGCACCAGAACAGGTAGCTTTCCTGTGCTGCTCATTATCGAGAAAACCCTATGTACCATACCCTCTTAACCCCCCTGTGTGGCCTCCTAATCCCTCTGTGAGCCCTCCTGGACCCTCTGTGTGCCCTCCTGATCCCCAGTACCATGTCCTCCTGACACCTCTGTGAGCCCTCCTGACCCTCTTGTACCATGCCCTCCTGACCCCCCAGTACCATGCCCATCTGAACCCCCAGTTTCATACCATCCATACCCCTCTGTACCATGCCCTCTTTACTCCCCCTGTACAATGCCCTCCAGACCACCCCTGTAGCCTGCCCTCCTGACCCCCCAGGATTCATTAACCACCAACACTGTGTCCTCCTGACAATCCAGTACTTTTTCAGTACAATGCTTTCGTGACCATCCAGTACCGTGCCCTTCAAACCCCCAGCCACCCTGACCCCTCAGTTCCATACCCTCCAAACCCCCCTGCACTGTGCCCTCAAGACCCCCCCTGTACCGTGCTCTCCTGTCCCCATCCCTCTAGTACTGTGCCCCTCAGCACCCTACCTACTATTGACCTTTGCATACTGCCCTACCCACTGCTGACCTCTGTATACTGCTCTACCAACTACTGACCCCTGGGGACTTGCTAGTTAACCAAAACAAATCTTTGCTGTCTTCGATGTTGTTGTGGAGGATCTCCACCTCTGAAAGGTTGCCTACCCCTGATCTATGTTGCTCTAAAATTATCACTGCTCAAAGTTTCACCTGTTCAAACCACAATGCAGTGCACTGCAGCACATACATTATGGTGCATAGACGCTGCTTCAAGTAGCCCATTATAAATGAATTGACTACAATGCATCTCAGTGCAAAAAAAGGTGCTGTTTACATTTTATTGTAGTGCAGTGTCCACTTTATTGTCCAGCGCACGTAACGTCCAGTCTCCTCCCATCTCAAATCTGTGCATAATAGCTATAAAAAACTCACCATTAGGAAAAAAAGTTAGAAATCATACCTTACAGCTAGCTTTCACTCATGTAACATAAGCAAGGGTGATGTCATTGTCCCTCCGGTTAAATCTCTGGAACATTAAGCACCCAAATATCCCAGGTGTTCCAGCACAGTACAAATGCAATATTCCCCATGCACACGTTCCTAAAAATGGCTATTAAGCCCCCGTTCACACGGGGGCGATTTGTCATGCGATTTGACAGTTCCAAATCACATGACAAGTTGCACCCCATTGCCAGCAATGGAACCGTTCATGTTGCAGCGATTATAAAAAAAAAGTTCCTGCACTATTTTTGTAAGATTTCATGTGTGACTTGCATTGACATATGTGCATGGAATGGCATAAATGTCGGCAAGCCACACATGAAATCGCACTGACTGGCAGCTTTAAAATTGCACTGAAATTGCTCAATTTCAAAGCCACATTCAGTGTGTACAGGGGCTAAGAGAAAATGGGTGCTGGAATGATCACAGGCTGGGAACCGTAGCTAATCCAAGTGAAGAAATGACACCAGCACACAAGAATTCCTCAAGAAGGGTCCAAAGCTTTATTCTCATGGTCACATGGTATACATAAGGCAACGTTTCGGAACCATGCAGGGCCCCTTTGTTAGGCAAGTGACCTGCGGAAGGAGGTCCTGCGTGGCTCTGAGATGTTGCCTTATGTGTAACATGTGACCAGCAAAATAAAGCTTTGGACCCTTCTTGAGGAATCCTTGGTGTGCTGGTGATATTTCTTCACCAGCATTGTACAGGAGTATATTTTGTGACATATGGAATACTCAGCATTTCCCCGAATCTCACAAAAAAAAAAAAAAAACCGACTCTACCCTCTCCAGTGCAGAAGCTGTTAGGTGCTGTATGGTTTCTAACTTTTTTTTTACCACAGGTGTGTTTTATGACAGCTTTTAGGTGGCAATATGAGAAGATGTGTGTGTGGGGGTGATGTGCTAAGGGCACCTTTTATTTAAGTGTGCATTCACACCTGCAAATGCACCCAACACTAATTAAATGCCAAACTGCATCCAGGGCCGATCACTTGCATGTGACTGCTGTATGAGCGATTACGTGTGAATGACTGTGATTAGCTGCGGGAGCCAGCAGCCTCTTATTACTTTCAACAGGGGTGCCTCCCGCCAGGTTCCCCCCCGCTGGGATCTTGCATGTAGTTGGGTGCATTTTCAGGTGTGAGTGCCATCATACATGGAGAAAATTTCTTTCCTGCAACCTTTTGTGCTTGATTCCCCCATCAACAGAGCGGCGATCGGTGATGCGAGGTGTCAGCCTGACACCCTGCATCTCCGATCTCGGTAAAGAGCCTACTGACGTAGGCTCTTTACCATGTGACCAGCCATGTCCAATCACGGCTGGTCACATAGTAAACAGGAACAGCTGTTGATCGGCTTTCCTTAGTTCATGCCTGACAGGCACGAGTAAAGGAGCGCTGATCGGCGGCTCCCCTGACAGGGGGGGTTGGCACTGGTAATCAGATCATTGATTACCAGTGCAGACCCTTGGGGGGGGGGTGCCACTAGAACCACCAGGGATGCCCATCCATGACCCCAGGGATGCCCACCATGACCCCAGGGATACCCACTATGGCCACCAGGGATGGCAATCAGGGTTCAGGGAGCCCCCCATTGCCCTCCCCATCAGTGCTGCCCACCAGTGCCCTCCCCATCAGTGCTGCCCACCAGTGCCCATCATTGCCATCTATCAGTGTTGCCCACCAGTGCCCATTATTGCCCACCAGTGCCGCCTATCAGTGCCCATTAGTGCCCATCAAAGCCGCCCGTCAATGCCAATAAGTGCCGCCTATCAGTGCCGCCTATCAGTGCCCATCAATGCCGCCTATCAGTGCCCAGCAGTGCCGCCTATCAGTGCCCACCAATGCTGCATATCAGTGCTACCTATCAGTGCCACATATCAGTGCCTATCAGTGCCGCCTATCAGTGCCGCCTATCAGTGCCACCCCATCAGTGCCTCCTCATCAGTGCCTGTCAGTGCAGTCTCATCAATGCAGGAAAAAACGTATTTATTTACAAAATTGCATAACATAAACAAAAAAACTTTTTTTTTTCAATCTTTTCGGGCTTTTTTTATTTGTTTAGCAAAAAGGAAAAAACCCAGAGGTGATCAAATACCACCAAAAGAAAGCTCTATTTGTGGGGGGAAAATGACATAAATTTGGTTTAGGTACAGTGTTGCATGACCGCGTAATTGTCATTCAAAATGCAACTGCGCTAAAAGGGGAAAATTGGCCTGGGCAGGAAGGGGGTGAAAGTGCCCGGTATTGAAGTGGTTAAGGCCTCATGCACACTGGACGTTTTTACAGCTGCTGTTTTTGGCTTTAGATTTTTTTTTTCCTGCAGCCAGTAAACTCCCCAGCATGTTATCCTATGTGTCCATGCACACATAGGCTGTTATCAGCGTTTTTTGGCAGGAGCGTTTTCTGGCTGGAAAAAAACCCAAAACTAGTGGGTTTTGAGAGGAGCTTTTCAGCTGTAAAAACGCTCTAACTCTGCTAAAAGCTTAAAAACGCTGATAAAAGCTAAAAAAACGCTGAAAAACCTGGATATTCTACGTTTATCAGCATTTTTGAGCCGTAAGCTTTTTGTGAGAGTATAGTTTTGCTAAAAAACACTACAGCTAAAAAAAACGTTGAAAAACGCTACTGAAAAAACACTGAAAAACTCATTCTACATCTACAGCTTGCTACAGTTAATGCTACTGCCATTTTTATAACGTCTAGTGTGCATGAGGCCTAAAAGCGAACCACTACAAGCACACTTGAACGCAAATACAATGTGGTGTAAATGGAGCTAGTGTGCACCCAAAACTGTTTTAGTCTTTAGTGGATATTGAAATGTTGAATCACCTGCCAATCGCTATGATTGTCATGGGACTCTTGGCTAATTATCTGTGCTTGACTTTCTAAGTCTGCACACCTGCTGTGGTGATTCCGAGAGCTTTCCTTCCTCCCTGTTGGATGTTTATTTTATAACATGCAGACTGCAACAGAATGAGCTGAAAAAAACCAAGACAGGAACGCCCAAAACTCCGAAGTGGACATGAACAGAACTAGAATTGATGGTAGGGAGATGTTGGTGTTTGAGCATTTAAGATATATAAGAAGCTAGAGCACCACCAGGCTCCATCTATGACCAAAATACCACAGTCTGTGAATGCCCTTATCAATGAAATGAATGCAACTATTTTATTTTCATTGTTTTAGCCAGCAGTAACACAACATTTGAAATAGGATCCTCAGTACAGGAAGCATACAGACGTAGATCCCTAAAGGCACAAAGCAGCTGGATTTCATTCAATTTGGCCACCCACCTTTTCAGCCATAGCAGCTAAAATACAAGTCCACTGTTGTCTTGCTACAAACTACAAAGCAAATCAATCTGAGCCACATTCCACTAAGATGGTAGAGTTTCCAATGTATATCTTTATCTGAGAAAAAGCCTATTATGTCTTTGCAATGTGCCTGTCATGCTCACTCAATCTAGATATATGCAACATCTGTGCAATCAAAATATTCACTCTTATGTAATACTAAAGTACACAGCACAGCGATAAACCAAAACTGTCCAAACCAGTTCTCAGCTTCTAGCAGTCTGATGCAGATACTGTACGCAGGCTATACAAAGATAAAACTTGGGTTCCCTTAAAGATTTCCAAATGACGCAGACATTCTCCCCCCCACCACCCCCAATCAAATGTCCAATTTGTCTGAAAAAAAAACATAGAAATGGTTTTAAATAAACCGCACACATTGACAAAACAGTCCTGATGCTGGATTTATAGTCATGAGACAAACGTACACTACTTTCCCAAGAGAACATAGTCTGGGATATATATAAATACAACTTTTAGACAGCAGAGTCTGCTTTTTACATAGTAGGTTAGCATGGGACGAACAGGCTGTGTTATTTATTTTATTTTATTTCAGGTACTTATATAGCGCTGTCAATTTACGCAGCGCTTTACATATACATTGTACATTCACATCAGTCCCTGCCCTCAACGAGCTTACAATCTAAGGTCCCTAATGGGCCATACACACTATAAGATTTTCTGAAGATTTTTTCCTTTAGATTTACCAAAACCAGATAATATGAGGTCAAACCTAAACACTTTCACCTTGTATGCAATCTGGCAGGCCCTTGCACTACATAGAAAAGGTAAATCTGAAGGAAAAAGTCTTCAGAAAATCTTATAGTGTGTATGGCCCTTTACTCACATACATACATAGTAGGGCCAATTTTTTTTTATACAGGATCCAATTAACCTACCAGCATGTCCATTGCAAAGTGTATGTTTATAATTCCTACATATACTTTACCTTTTCCATATACTGTACCTAGGTCTACTGATGAAGCACTCAAAACCATAGAGATCAAGGTCTGTAAATGTATCAAGCAATATAAAAGGGGGTGGGCAATTAGAAAACTTTCTTAAGTCTGTGCCTTAAATGCAAAGTTCCACCCTCCCCTCCCCGGCACCAAAAAAATTAAAAGTCAGCAGCTACAAATAATGTAGCTGCTGACTTTTAAAATTAGGACACTTACCTGTCCAGGGATCCCACGATGTCGGCACCCCAGCTGATTTTCAGATCGGCTCTCGGGTGCTGCCGCCGCCATTCGTGGTAAGAAAAACCGGCAGTGAAGCCGGTTCCCTGCTGTGCATGCGTGAAGCACGCTGCGTTTTCTAACTGGCCTGGCCTGGAAGGAGAGGAGGGGGCCGAACGTCAGAGGAATCTCGCAGTGGCGAGATCTACCAGAAGTAGAGACAGGTACCTGTCAAACACCGGTATCTGTTCCCCCCCCAAAAGGTGCCAAATGTGGCACCGGAGGGGGGGAGAGGAAGCAGATAAGCAGAGCTTTCCGGATTGGGTTGAGCTCTGCTATAAAAATTACTGAGACAGAATTTATGTACTTTAAGAATATTTAAAGTATAACTAAAGGTAAAACGTATTTTTTAGTTGTGTATGGAGTGAAGATGGATTAGAACACCTGTCAGGTTTTATTCTTGTCTGTGCCCCCATTAGGAAGATTCTCTCTCTATTTGTCCCATTTACTATTATCATTGAAAGTGAAAGTAAAAGAAAACCAGTGGTGTCACTAGGAGGGGGCCAGAAGGGGCCATGGCCCCACCAACATTATACTGTGCCCCCCCCAACTGGTTCCGGCCACCTTCTGCTCTGGGATGGCAGGTCAGTAAGCCCAGATTGTGGGTTCCCAACCTGCCATCCCCGAGCATCACTGTGAAGAAAGGAGCCGCCAAACTCCAAATATTGGGTTGTACCCAGAAAAGTAATAGAGGGGAAATCTTCCAATGAGGACACTAGTTCTGGTGACCTTGGGGCCTCAAGGAATTCCCTTAATTTGCAAGGATAGCCTCTCACTTCCAGATAAGCTATGTGACAGGAAATTAAGGGAAAGCTCGGCACAGATGGGGTAAAAAAAATGTGACAGGGGTTATAACCCTCCCTTACTCTATCCAAAATGAAAAAAAAAGTTGCCTATAGTTCTACTTTAAGGCAAATAGACTACAATTTGCAAGTTGCTCCAGAGCTTAGTACATGAGGTAAAGCTTCACTTGTGTAAGTGTAAACAACGTCTCGGACTTTGAGTGGTGATATCTGAATGATGTCTTCAGCTGCATGCATCATTCAGATATCATTCTTTTTCACCGGTAAAAAGCTAATTCTTTTCACAGTAAAAACAATTATAGTGGCTGTTCAGCCGCTTGATTATTTTTACAGGTGGCAGGAGGGGACCCCCTCCTGCCACCCTCCGGTGCTTCTACCGGCTTGCCTGTGCAGATGTAAACACTGCAGTGTTTTGGCCTGGAAAGGCTGAGATCGTTTTTTTTTTATTTCAGGCTTTCCAGCCTAGAGGAGAGATGTGGGGTCTTATAGATCCCACATCTCTCTCTGTAAAGAGGACCTGTCATGTCCTATTTCTATTACAAGGGATGTTTACATTCTTTGTAATAGGAAAAAAAGTGATCAAAAAAATGTAAAGTGAAAGTGTAAAAATAAAAAAATAAACAATAATAAATAAAATTTAAAGTGCCTCATCCCCATGTGCTCGCACGCAGAAGCGAACGCATACATACGTCCTGCCTGCATAAACGACGTTCAAACCACACATGTGAGGTATCACTGTAAATGTTAGAGCAAGAGCAATAATTCTAGTACAAGATCTCCTCTGTAACTATAAACAAGTAACCTGTAAAAATTTGTAAACCATAGCCTATGGAGATTTTTAAGTACCGAAGTTTGGCGCCATTCCACGAGTGTGCGCAATTTTAAAGCGTGACATGTTAAGTTTCTTTTTACTCGGTGTAACATCATCTTTCACATTATACAAAAAAATCGGGCTAGCTTTAGTGTTTTTTTTTTTTTTTTTTTACTTTATAAAAGTTTTTTTTTCCCAAAAAATTGCATTTTAAAAACACAAGTCACATAGGCAGTGTCAGTTGTAGCTATTGGGGATCATAGTCTCAGAAATGTCAGTGCTGGAATAGATCCGTGTAGAAAGGATGTGGCTGCAGAAGTACCAAGATGCAGCAAAAGATGAAAGTGAAGATAAAAATAAAGTATTTTATTAAAAGACAATTAAACATAGCAATTGTTTTGCGGTGTGACATTACTATTCATTTTGGATTGTACCTCAAGATACTATGGTAGCAGGGGATGCATCCATACTACAGCACACATGCCATGCTTTGTGGTCACTGTAAAAAAAAAAAAAAAAAGGGGGGCTCAGTTTAAACCGTCCTGAGGTCAAAACGTAGGGTCTGTATACATGAACCTGCAAATCTTCATTGTCCTAGGAATGTAGTAATCTATTACCAGTAAAATTACTAAGCTTTCTAGGGGTGAAAATATTCAGAATAAATCACACTGCCTTTATTCCCATGGATTCATTTTAGAAGAAAGAAACAAAACAAATCCAAAACAAAGGCACAGTTATATCCAGCCCTCCTTCAGCCTCTCTGCCTCAAACAAAGGCTTACTGGAAGGAGAAACATGTCAAGGCCAGTAACCCATACCAACCACTCAATAACATTTCTGACCTGTCTTTAGTAAAATGAAATCCAGGTGTTTTGGGCAACTGTATTTTGAAGACCCAAGCTGCATTATAACATGCTGTATTGAATAAGCTTGATCGTTTCAGGTAAAAAAAAAAAAAAATAATGATAATGTAGAGCAGGAGTGTCAAACTCAATTTAACCGCGGGCTGCATCAGCATTATTATAGCCCTCAAAAGGGCCGGTTGTATCTGTAAGACTGGATGTCCAGAGCATCCCCTACTCTTACATAAGATGTCAAGAGCCTCCCCACCATCAGAAATGGAGTCTCCCACCCTCCCTTACATCACAGTGCACCTCCTTATCTTGTGCTGCTGCTGGGAAGAAGCTGTAGGCATTGCTGAAAAGCAAAAAGTACAGGGTCTGGAGGAGGGCCAGAAGAGGGCTGAAGCTCTCCTGCAGCTGCAGGAGAGGTGCAAGGGCCACATGAAATGGCCTTGAGGGCCGGGTTCGGCCCGCGGGCCTTGTGTTTGACACCTGTGATGTAGAGTGTTTATCTGTACATTATTTTCAGGAATAAAATATTTTAAATTATTTTCAATCTGGTAAACACTAGTTAAAAAATATTTTATAGTTTCTAATGGCAGCCTGTTTGCTCCAGGCAACTGCATTTGCCTTCTGGATGCTCAAATATCAGCTGCTGTTATAAAATAGACTTTTATAGGAGGGAGATCAGATCCCACAGAATAAAAAATGATTTAGAGATGAGGAATATACCCCACCTATTCTATCCAGCCAGACAGTTAGGTGGATCCATGTGATTCACTCAGCTATACAGAAGGGGGCATCTTAACACGCAGGTAATACCGTGTTTTTTCTAATTATAATTGCCACCATTTTTAAATTGAGCATCATCAATGTACCCTACTTCCACTATTTATTTTGTTAAAAATAAGTTGTTGTACTTACTATAACAATCCTTTCCTGGTTGTCTTTTAAGGGAATTTAGATACAGTAATTCAGATACAGTTTGGTTATAATGCCACCTTCAGAAGATTGAAACACTGGCAAACAGAAAAATTGTAAGCTAGTCCCCGTATGATCACTCCTCTACCTAGCATGCCTCAGGTTTGCAAGAAAGCAATACTCAGGGGCAGCAGAAACACAGATTAGTGGGACCTGTGCTCCTCAATATCTTATTTTTTTTCTCATCCACTGAGGGACACTGAGTGGAGAAACAGCCAGGACCTCCAACAGCAGTCCAATAAGGAGGTGGGTAACTGTCACTGACAGATCCAGGAAGGAACCAGGGTCTACCAGGAAGACCAATGCTGGAATCTAAACCAAATAAGTAGTCCTCTAAGTCCGCTGCAAAACAGAGGATAATGCCAACAACAAGGGAAGCCACAGAGGATCAACCATGACAGAGGAGATCACCACCAAAGGGAATGACTACACACAAAGAAACATTATGGGGATGGCAGGAAAAGGCACTAGGGTGGACACAAAGGCCTGCCAGAACCCATCCGGTCAAAGCTTATATGTGTTAGGTCCTACACTTAGTTTTGACTGCAAGGGTCCAGAAAGATGACTCTCTCCATGAAGGGTCATCTAACTGCTCCCCAATAGGGATGCCAGGAAAAGGCACTAGGGTGGAAATAAGGTCCAGTTCTTCAAGAAAAAAGCATGTTCCTCTAAAGGAGAATAAGTTAAGGTTCTTGTTAGGCAATAGAGCTGTAGGAACTGCTTGTATGTCAAAGAGTCCTCCTGAAGAGGGGGAATGCTAAGGGGTAACAAATAGCATGAAGGGTTCAATATCTGAGGATACTGAAATCCCCTAAAAAAGGGAGTGTAAGTCTATTTGGGCAATAAATGCAAAGGTTAAAGTAGAACTACAGGTAAAACTTTTTTTGTTTTTCAATTTGGATACAGCACGGGAGGGTTAAAACCCCTGTCAATTTATTTGTTCCCCATCTGTGTCTCATTTCAGAGATTTCCTTTCACTTCCTGTCCCATAGCCAAACAGGAAGTGAGCGGAAATACCTGCAATTTAAGGGAATCCCTTGAGGACCCCCAGGTCACTAAAACTAGTGTCCCCTATGAAAGATTTTGCTTCTATTACTTTTCTGGGGAACAACACAAAATTTGGGCTTTACCTTACTTTCAATGACAATGGTAAACAGGACAAAGAAGGTGAATCTCCTTAACATGAGCAAAGACAGCAATAAAAACTGACAGGAATTCTAATCCATCCCCACTCTACCTAAATCCAAAAAAAAAAATTGCCCTTAGTTATTGTTTTAGTTCCCATTGAAACAGAAACGAGAGGTCCCAGTGTGCAGGAAAATCAGGAAGAAGTAGGAAGATACATCACTACTGTATGTGCAATAGCAAAAGATACATGGTTAGGGACAACTAAAGGAGATGCCAGGGGCAAAGGGGTTTATTTACTAAAACTAGAGAGTGCAAAATCAGGCTCACTTCTGCAAAAACAATCAGCTTCTAGATTTCACACTGAACGTGGCTTTGAAATCATGCCAGTTCATCTGAACTCAAGCCGCATTTAGGCCTGACTTCGAGGATGACTTGAAATACATCTGTGCAGCTTCATGCACAGATGTCTATTGAAATCGCCCCCAAAGTCGCCAAACGTAGTGCAGGAACGATTGGGATGCTCCCATTGCTTGCAAAAGGCTACGATTTGACCTGTCAAATCGAGCTGATGTGAATGGGGGCTTATTGCCAAAGCTTAATTGAACAAGCCAGTGATGGCGAACCTTGGCACTCCAGATGTTTTGGAACTACATTTCCCATGATGCTCAACTACTCTGCAGAGTGCATGAGCATCATGGGAAATGTAGTTCCAAAACATCTGGAGTGCCAAGGTTCGCCATTACTGGAACAAGCTGAGGTTAATAGGCACTGATTAGTTTCTATGCAGAAGTAAGCCTGAGATTACACTCTCCAGCTTTAGTAAGTAAACCCCAAAACGGTTAAACTGGAGGTGTCCTGATCACCAAACTCCCAGGGTAGAAACTACTCAAAAATCCATCCAGATGTACAAACAGCCCCCACTTACAGAAGGGGAGGTGCACATTGATTACCGATTCTTACCGATGTGATAGCTGTATTCGTTTTCTTTTAGGCTTTATTTCCTCTATTTTCATCTAGTGATCCATCCAGCAAGTTTTTTTTTCTCCAGCAGTTTACATGGATGAGACAAACCACTTAACACTGACATAGGTGTTAAAAATTGTGCGCTCAAGGGCCGCTCTACTGCAGTATATATGCGTGGGAATGTCTGGAAGTGGTTAAAGTGGAACGTCACTCTCCCAATCAACATTGATTATTTTTAATCCTTATATTCATAAATAAATAGGAAAGTATATCATATTTACTTGTTTTAAACTTTTTTTTTTTTTTATATTTCTTCAGTTACTTTCTGGTTTCTTGCCTCGGCAAATGATGCCATTCATCCCAGGGGTCTTTTTAGCTGAGCACACTCTCCCGCATGCTTGTGCTAAGGGCAGATGGATTCCAGGAAGTAAATGCTACAGGAATCACTTGCCCTTACTCAAGACGACCAGAAACGCTAGGGGGGGGGGGGGGGGGTTCAAAATAATGTTGAAAATGAATTAAATAGTGCTTTTGGTTTGTGAAATCACCTGTACGTGTTTTCGTTTCCTGGGTCTGGGCGCGCCGCAAGCTACAACTGTGATTGCACACAGTGGGAGCCAATCAGTGGGTCTAGCAGACCTGATGTCTGCTGGGACCCACCGATCATTCCCAAGGCAGACAGAATGGCGGTCTGTTTATGTAAACAAGGCAGATCGCGGTTCTGTGACAGAAGACGACAAAGATATTGTGTTTCTTGTTAAGCAGTAACACGGGTCTCAGTCTTCTTGCAGTACGCACACCCCCCACACACACAGTTAGGGTCCTATCACATGGGCTTTCCACCTGGTGGACTGTGTTTTGCTCAGTGGGGATCAATCTGCTGATCCCCGCTGAGCAGGCCGGGGACAGGTCTGTCTCCGCTTACTTTGCAGACGGACCTGTCAGAGCCCCACTCTCCTCTATGGGAAGATCGAATGAAAACAGACCGCCTGTCCCTTTTCATCCGATCCGATACTCCAGACGGGTGAAAAATACGGTTACCATCCATCTGGATTTCACAAACAGAATCGGATTGGATAGCAGCGGGTGTCAGCAGACATGTCAGTGCTGACATTCGCTGCTCCATAGGGGTGCATGGGGCATCCGATTAGGTCCGTCTGAAAAACTGACAGGCAGACCTGTTTGGAAAGCCTGTGTGAAAGGGACCTTAGAAAGCACTCCCAAGGAACACATTTACCCTTTGATAGAACCCGTGCTAACCCCTTTCCTGCCAGTGTAATTATTACAGTGACAATACAATTTTAAACAAAATTAAAAACCACAGAGGTGATCAAATACCACCAAAAGAAAGCTCTGTGGGCAAACATTTTTTTTATTTTACAACATTTTGTTGTACTGCGTTGCAGGACCACGCAATTGCCAGTTAAATTAACACAATGCCATATCGCAAAAAAATGGCCTAGTCATGACAGGAGGTAAACCTTCCGAAGCTGAAGAGGTTAAACTTGTTTGCACATCAGGAGTTTGATGCTAATCTGTGTTTACTTGCTGGATGCTTGTTAGAGGCTCCCAGTATTGAAAGACAGCTCAGTAGCAGTAAACATCTCCAGAAAGAGTTTAAAGGGATAGTTCACCTTTAGTGCTGGTTCACACTATAGCGATGACAGACATCGCAGGTGATTCGGAGCGCACTGCTCCTAAAATCACATGCGATGTCTGTGCGGTGCAAATTCAGCCATACAGTTTGTATGGCTTAATTCACACCGCAATCGCAGTGAACTCGCACAGGACCCTTTTTTTGGTTTGCAGCAGAATCGGATCGCATGGGGGTTCACACCAGTGCGATCCGATTCATGTGCAACCTGTCAGATCGCACTGCGATATGATCTGGGGGTGTCGTTAACTTTCAATTGATACCCTCAGCGATTCGCATATTGCAATGTTAACTGCCTGTGCTACGAATGTAATGCATGAACACACAGTAGATTCGCAATGTTCCCGCATCGCAATAGTGTGAACCGGGACTTACCACAAAACTGATAAGGGAGATCTGTAGATAAATACAAACTGTGCAGCTCCGACTCAGTCTGGGCTCACGCTGATGCAATGCAGGAACCACAGCGATTCCTGTGCGAGTTTCCGCAACTCCCAGGCAGTTCACACTGCTCTCTGCGAACCGCTGAGGGTGTCAAAATAAAGTTAATGAGACCCCCAAATTAGTTTGCAGAAGACAGTGCAAACTGTGGAATTGGATGCACCATTTTGGTCCGAATGCAATGCAATTTCAGCCATACAAACTGTATGGCTGAGTTTGCTTTGCACAGACATTGCATGTGATGTGCACAGCAATGCGGTGTAAATCACATGCGATGTCTGACATCGCACCAGTGTGAACCCAGCCTAAAGTTGAATAATGCCCTTGCTATAGGTGTAGTCCATTTACATACTTTATGAAGCCTGACCGGAATACCCCCATGACTTGGTGAGGCCTAGTCATCACTGCTCGCCTTCAAAGGAGTGAGCTCTGCGCTACTGCAGCAGGGGAGAGAAAGTATATAAAGGGGTTTAAATCAACTTTATGAAGCCTGACTGGAATACTCCCAGGACTTGGTAAGCGAGGCCTAGTCATCACTGCTCGCCTTCAAAGGAGTGAGCTCTGCACTACTGCAGCAGGGGAGAGAAGTATATAAAAAGGGGTTTAAATCAACTTTATGAAGTCTGACTGGAATACCCCCAGGACTTTTTAAGTGAGGCCTAGTCATCACTGCTCGCCTTCAAAAGGAGTGAGCTCTGCGCTACTCCAGCAGGGAAGAGAAAATATGCAAGGGGGTTTAAATCAGAAAGCTCACTCCTGTGATTGTGGAGGTGAGCAGTGATGACTAGGCCACACTTAACATCCTGGGAGCTATGCAGTCAGGCTTCATAAAGTATGTAAATGGCCTACACCTATAGCAAGGGCATTATTCATCTTTAGTCAGAGCTGCACAGTTTGTTTTCATCTACAAACATCCCTTACCAGCATAGGCAGGTTTTTTGTAACAGTGACTATCCTTTTAACAATGGCAGTTTTCCTTTGATGTGAGAGTCCCTGCTCCACTCTTTATAAACAGTTAAAGGGATAATGGAGGACATTTCAATGCCCATCCATACTGCTCATATATGCTGTTTATAATGCTAGCCTACATCACATTTGTAAACTCCTAGCATTCATCACATTCCTTGAAGGTGACAATAAAATATGGAATTTTATAAAACACACAACCAAACACGAGTGCATGCTTGCACAACTGGATACTCGTCAGTCAGGTTTTGCAGTTATGTGGTGATAGACTACTACAAGCCGGAAGGGAAAGAGTTTAAAATGTGTATATCTGAGTGCCAACATGCCTAATGAAAGCTGAAATCATAGCTGTAAATTGCAGGATGACATAACATATGGGACGGCTCTATTTAAATGCTGGGATCTAGGTTGTGCCTTTCTCAGGATCATTCACTCTACTTGTGTTTTGTGTAAACAAGGCCTGCCTTGGTGAATGACTAGGATGTATTGCTGTGCAAATGAGCTTCCCCTCACACAACACTTGCCTATACCATATCCAGGTGCTATTTGCATACAAAGGGTCAGTAAAAAAACAATACCGTCTTTGCTTCCTTAAAAAAACAAAAGCAAAACCTATTCACAAAATTTGTATGTACCCATTTACACACCTCCACAAAACACATTGCTATCTGCCATTGTAAAAGTGACTGCTGTCTCTTTATGGGTTATAAATAGAATGTCAGTCAGGTATGTATCTAAATATCACTTCTGTGAGACTCAACATTTTGATAAGCTCCAGGAAATGTCAATGTATATGTTTAACAGCTTAGTCAATAAAACAGTGCAAGGAGCAAAGTACAACATTCACAGGCCGCACGTTTTTTTAATGGCCTGGCCTTAGAGGGGAAAAAAAAAAGGTTTTGGTTGATACCATGAATTCAGGATTTCTATAGCGCCAGCAGTTTACGCAGCGCTTTAATTTACTTTGTTTCTTATTGTGTAAGAATAAGCAACATTGTGTGTAATAAGCAACATTAGCATTTCCTTGTTATCTAATCCTGTTAATATGTCTATGTATAACTTGCCCTTTCCATTTGGAGTCTATTTATTCCTAAAAACAGGTTAACCAGCCTGCACAGAATGACTGAAAATTAAGGTAAAAAAAACACCATAGTACAATTTACAAAGTGAAAATAAACATAACAGCCAATCACAGTTCACTTTACTGATGTCAAACCAGTACTAGACAGATTCTTGCTTGTTTACTACCATTTGAATGAATAAGTCCATATGATGCATCTCATTATCGCTACATCAAATGGATAATTTTAAAGATAAGGCAACATTCGAATAGCCAAAAAACAGGTGCTGGCAATAATCAGTAGGTTCTTGACACCAGTCAAGCCTAGGTACACACTGAATGCCAGTTTGAAATTTGTGCGAGTTTAGCTAAACTCTCCATGATTTCAAACCAGCATTTAACTCAGACTTCAGGGGTGATTTGAGAGACATCTGTGTGGGTTCATGCACACATGTCTATTGAAATCGCCCCCAAGGTTGCCAAAAGTAGTGCAGGAAAAATTGGTACACTCCCATTGCTGGCAAAAGGCTACGATTTGACCTGTCAAATCGCACCACTATGAATGGGGGCTTATTGCCAAAGCTTAATTGAACAAGATGGTTAGGAGCCGATTGGTTGCCATGCAGAAGTGAGCCTGATTTTGCACTCTCCAGCTTTAGTAAATAAACCCCAAACAGTTAACCTGGGGTTGATCTGATCACCAAAATGCCAGGGTGGAAACTACTCAAAAGTCCTTCCAGATATACAAATTACTTTGCGGTGCCGTACCAGCAATACACTCCGATTTGGCATGCAACCTAAATCACCCCGATTTGAACAGGGGCTTCACTGCATCTGAGAACCACAATCCAAAAATGCTAATTAGTCAAAACACCCCCCACCCAGCCGTGTCTCTACTTTATTTTGTTGAAAAATCACTTAACACCCCTAGCATTTCCGGTTGTGGACATCTTGAAAAAGGGCAAATGATTCATGTAGCATTTAAATCCTGGAATCCATCTTCCCTTAGCTCCAGCATGCACCCAGAAGAGTACATAGGCGAGAAAACCCATTCTCCACTCCTGAAGACTCCTGGATGTAGGACATAATATGCCTAGGCAAGAAACCAGGAAGTAACTGAAGTGTAACCTGTAAACATACTTTCCTATTTACTAATGCTAGCAGCATGAGGATTAAAAATGATCAATGTTCATTGGGAGAATAAAGTTCCACATTAAGCGCTGCCTGCACACTGATCAGATCTGTACTCTTTACAAATCAATAGCTGGCACAGCTGCTGTTTGCATGAACTGCTCATACGAGTGGTTACATGTGAACAAAGCCTTCGACCGACCCTGGATGCAGACAGTGGGGTCGATTTACTAAAACTGGAGTGTGCAAAATCAGCTTCCAGGTTTTATTATCAAAGCTTAATTGATAAAGCTGGGCTTAGAAGCGGATTGGCTTCCATGCAGAGCTGCACCAGATTCTGCACTCTCCAGTTTTTAGTAAATAACCCCCCAGTGTGTGAGCAAGGCTGGCATTTGTGGAGATCTGGCCCCACACACTGGCCAGAGCTAATCAGACAGTTTTTATGTGGCCACAGTAGAGTGTTGCCATTTCCAGGGGAAGAGTTGAGCCACCTCTGAATGCAGGCAAACCCATCTACAGATATGCATCCATGTGAACCTATCCTAACTCCAAAATGTTTTACTGAAAAAAACTACAGCTTTTATTTAATTTATTTATAGCCATGGCATTGTTAGGCTAGATTCACACATTTGCCTTTTGTTAGTTTGGGGGAACCCCATCAACATATACAGTAAACCAAAATGCAACATGTGGTGCTGTATGTTGTCAAAATATAGTGCAGGTACTTTGTGTGAGGCTTGGAGAGCCTACTGAAAATGAATGGGCTTTCTTAATGAAACACCTCAAATGCATGAAAATACGTGTGTTCATGCATGCAAAAGGTGTTAATTGGCTCTTAAAAATACACTTCATACAAATACTGAAGACTGGGATCCATTTTACTGATTAACTAGTTATGAAAATAAAGACCATTGCACAACTCTGAACTGTTGGTTTAGCTGCATAACACCACAAACCGAAGAACCATGACCTATTTAAGGGCCATTCTATCAACATTATAAAGCGCATAGTGTACTTGCTACCAAATTCATACCACTGTACCAATACCTGCTCTTTACGTGACCACTGTGCAGGATCTGTAGACATAATGGGGTTGATTTACTAAATCTGGAGAGTGTGAATCTGCTGCAGCTGTGCATGGTAGCCAATCAGCTTATAACAAGCGTGTTCAATTAGGCTTGGATGAAAAAACCTGGAAGCAGATTGGCTCAATAGATTTTGCACTCCAGTTTTAGACCCCGTTCAGACTGCGGCGACACGACTTGGTGGGGCGACCTGTGAAGTCGCGGTGCGACTTGCACAGACTTCATACAATTGAAGTCAATGCAAGTCGCCTCCAGGTCGCCCCAAAGTAGTACAGGACCCTTTTTCTAAGTCGGAGCGACTTGTGTCGCTCCTATTAGAGCGGGTCCTGTACTATTCAATGGCGAGCGACCCACCGCGACAAGTCGCCTGACAAGCTGCACTAGTGTGAATGGACCCTTAGTAAATCAACCCCATTGAGTTGACCATCCACAAACCTTTAACTGTCAACATAACAAGCAAAACTAACATTTCACCCCCATCATGGATACTTTGGTTTTATTAATGAAATCTTTTCAACGAAATCTTTTCAACCATTCTCACTGTCCTGATTAGAAGGCCTGATTTGTGAATTAGAAGGCCCGATTTGTGAAAAGTGAAGCCAGGACTTTTATGGTCACAAGGCAAGAAAAACTCTTCAGTACAGTAGCATTCTATTTTCAAAAAACACATTTTCATTCATATCAAAAAGCCTGACAAAGTAGGAAAGTCCTTCTCCAGCCAGTTTCAGTACATCTGTTTGCATCATGAGGGATTTGCACAAAGACACCCCCAGCATCATCTGGGAGGAACATTAGCTAGGAAACCCTAACAACCAAACTTGGGTGTTCCTATCCAGATCAATAGGCAGGGAGTGTTTGCTGTAGAAAGTATCCATAGCCAGTTTGATTGTGCCATTACGTAATGTCTAAAGCTGGTCTCACCTTTAAACAAAGAACCACAGTGTGGCAAGAGCCGACCTAAACAAAGTTGTTAGTAAACCTAAAGGATATCATTCATCTATGTGGTCAGTTTAGGTTCCCAGACAAGCATAACATTGCTCAATATATGTGAATTTAGTATGGCACCCTAAAATCATGGAAATGGAAGGAAAGCAGGCTGAGATACCTTCCAGAATTAGGGGGGGAAAAAACAGAGCAATCAAACAAGACTTTCTAAACAATTTCTTAGGCAGCTCTTGAACAGCAGCATCTGCTCATTCCCCTTATGAATGGAATCACAGCTGGTTAGGGCAGGGCTTCTCTTGTGTCTATGGATACCTTTTAAACAGCAGGTGATGGGGCAGCCACAATACAAACGCCTGTAGCACAGGAAAACCTCCCAAGCGTAGCAGAGCACTCCGTAAACCCATTTGGGAGAGAAACATGGGAGCTTCTATTGCCAATTTTCCCAGAGATGCCATTTGCCTGGCTGTTAGGCTGACCCACTGGCTTTAAAAACTTAGCCCCCAACACAACAAAAATGCCAGAAAAGTCAATAAGTCCTAGCCTGGATATTCGTTCCAGGTCAGCGACTGAAACAGTAAAGGGTCTGTTTTAAGGAAGCAGCTAGATTTTCAGAACTAGATTTTCAGAACTAGTTTGTAATCACAACCTCCATGTTTCTTTCTAGACAGGCTTGCCAAAGGAGGATCCAGTGAGCCAATGATTTCCCACCTTGGGAGCAGGCCAGCATGAAAGTCTCATTGAGCCATAAACAACCAGATTAAAGTGTGCAATGGGGGGTGGCTATTGTTGACCTTCTGAAAATGATTACTGCTTGGCTCGTGTCCCAACTACAGTACTTGTCAGGGCCAGGCCTGGTAGCAGCATGCAGTAAATAAGTATCAGACAATGGGTCAGAAATTCTTATAAAGTCCAAGCATCAGAAGGATAGCCAGGGAATTAATTTTGTTTTTTGTAAGAAAAGGTCAGCAACAGGCCTCCCATTATTATCTCATGACAGATTCACTTTAACAATTGCCCTATATGTGGCTCACGAGTTCCTGAAAACCATATATATATATATATTTTTTTTAATTTATTAGTTTAAAGAAAAATAGTCAAATTAGATTGGTGCACTTTGCAGCTCTTTATTGACATTGGCAAATTAAAATAGAATAAATTAACAGGTATTTTCTCAAAAAAATTCTTTGTACAAAAATACTGTCAAAATTTCCTAAAAAGCTTTTAAACACAGTAGTATTCTTCCATGAACTAAATTAACTAGATTAGCACAGTGTCAAACATTTTTGGGGAAATGCAGTTGTGAAATGTTCTACACTGATTACATTCCACCCTCACTGTTTTTTCTGTACATGGGTGAAACACTGGTAAATTGGGGAAGGGGGAGGGGGCAGAAAAAAAAAATATTCAATTATACCAGTACAGCCGTCTCCTGATCTGCCAAAGCTTGGCCCCTGTTAAAAACTTCCAGTTACAATAATAAAAAAAAGTGCACAGCAATGCATAGATTAAATGAAGCAACATGGCAGCATTAGTGCAGCAACAATCCTGCCTGTAAGGATCATGCAACCATCAGCTCTATTTCACGTTGATGCAGTCCAGCAAAACAAAAAAACTGAAAAAAAAAAAAAAAAAAAATGGACTCGAGTCAAAACACCATAAATTAGCAGACTTGGACAGGAGACGAGTAAAAAATTACTGAAACACACTATTGCAGGAAAGTGTCTCAAACAAGGCAGTAGGGAAATAAAAAAAAAAGTGGGAATCAAATAAAACAAAAAAATATATATATATATTCTGTACAGGTTAATAGTGGATTCTGGAAGCAAGAGTCGGTGTCCATGGAGGAATGTTCAAAGTTCTTAGATAAGGTCCTAACAGCTTACTCGGTTCGGCTGTTTGCAAACAAAGTCTGTCATAAAATCAAATTCGTTCTGTCCCAGCCATAGCTCAGGTAGTTCTTTAATACGATCCAAACCCATTTCTATCACCAAGGACATGAGAACTTCCTCGTCTATAAAGTCCGTGTCTATGACACTAGGAGGCAGCATCGCTGCAGGGACATGGCTGACTGAAGGAGGCATACCAGAGCTGTGCTTTGGATTGCAGTCTCTGAAATGCTGGCTTGTCCCATTTATCTGATGATTTGCAGGATGCAAGTCCGGCATATAGTGGGGATGTTGATACGGATGATGCGTAAAATATTGATTGTTCAGTTTTTGAAGCTGCATGCTAGCCGTGAGCTGAGCTCCTTGATTCGTAACAGGAGGTCCCATGAATTGTGAACTGGTAAATCTTGCCGTCTGTGCCATGCTGCCATTAGGATGCCCTCCGTTTACATTCCCAGCCACCATGGCGTGCCTGATACTGTTATTAGAGTTCAGATTCCCTGCACCGTAGTGCATGTGTTCCCCCATTAGGCTGTTAAAGGCGTGCTGCTGTTGTTGCTGCTGGTGGTGATGTGGGTTGGAGTACTGACCCATACCCATCCGATGAGCAGGGTGGTGGTGGAGACCATTTGTTCCATCTGGAAACCGGCCATGATTCATTGCCATTAAATGGTCTGCCATTGCACACCTGGGAAAGGAGTACATAAAAAAAAAATGTTAGCACAATTCCAAATCTATACAAGAAAAAACAATCACTATGCAACGAGAGATTAAGCCATTACAGCCAAGTGTCACTTCTGCATAAACGTGAGCACGTACCGCACACATTCACAGCAAGATGCATTTATATCTTCAAAAGACCTTGTTCCATCTCATCCCCCTGCATTGTGCTACCGGACACTACCATTACATCAAACTGCAAGCCTTAAATGCCCTTTAATTTGACCAAATCCTCCCGAAAAAAAAATCATTTGCTGACACGATGAGATTAAAATCAGCCAAGCTCAGCCCCAATGACGTACGGCTATAACAATGTCATTGACACATTGCATTTTTATATAAACACTGTTATACATTCACAGCGATACATTAAGTACCCGTAATCTTCCGCAGCTACTTAAACACTGCCATTAAATTGGATTGAGCAGGCTTTAAAGACCACAGCGGTCGCTTCTTTAGGAGTAAAAGAAAAAGACAAACAAAAGCGTCAAGAGTAACCCATCGCAACGTTCATAGAAATTCAAAACAAAACAATTTTTTTTTAAAAAAAAGTAATCAAAACTTCAGCCATACATGATGGATTGGGGGGGGGGGGGGAATAAAATAAAAACACAATCTAGAAAACCAAACTGGAGAGGGCAGGGACCATGGAAGCAAGCAGTTAACAAGGGTCTCACGCAACAATGCAAACAAAGGTACTACATCATTTGCAAGTCTTGCCCATATGCTGGGTGCAGCAGCCTAGGTGGGATTATCGCAAAGGGGGGGGATCTAAGAATTAAACATCTATATAATAAAAAAATAAATATATAAGGAGGAGGAAGGGGGGTGGGGTGACCCCCCTAAATCACCAGCACTGTCCATAAACTGCAAGATAACTTACTGAGCCAACAATCAGCAAAGCAATCCAGATCGGTTTTTGTTTTTTTTAAACTTTCCTCTGTTTAAAAAATATAGCATTAAATCCAAACAAATAAATAAAGAGTTTGTATCCCTGATCCGACACACGAGCCAGAAACAGATCCCAGCACAGCAAAGGTAACATGACTATTTCAGCAACTTTTTCCAATCGCTTGAATTATTTATGGATGTACAGATCGTCACAGCAACCACTGCCATCTGTCTTCCATGGCAGAGACAAGACAATGAGGCCAGAGAAGTGCTCACCCCTTGTGATCGCTGATTGCAGAGGATTGGAGACGATCAGGGAGTAGATCCCAGCATATAGGATCCTGGAGGAGGGGAGATCCCACGAGTCCAGTGTTTGTTGGCCGATCCTCCTGGCCGATCAGGCTTGCACAGTCACTCTTCACCCACAGGCAGGCATCGGGACTTGCCAACAATGAAGTGTGTTTCTTCTTCCCAGCTTGTTAATATAGGATTGCAGAAGGGAGGAGCGAGGGAGGAGGGGGGGGGGGGGGGAGGGAGGCTAGCAGGCAAGCAGAAGTAAAACCTGGATTAAGGATAAACAGAGAGGAGCTGGAAGAGATCCAGCAGTGTGATGTGATGCTCCTCTCTCTCCTCTCCCTATGACACGTGTGTGATCAGTGTCCTCGGAGAGCCGCCGCTAGGTGTCTTTATTCTCTTTGTACACAGCACAGCAGAAATGGATCGTGCTATTACACCATGGAGGAGGAGGAGGAGGAGGAGGAGGAGGAAGAGGACACAAGACTAACGGCTGATTTATTTATCACTCTCCATCATAAACATTTACCAAGTCACAAACTTTACAGTGCCTGCCTGCTCATAGGCTGCTGGAGACACATCATACAATACAGTCTAATAACTGCTGTATATACTTTACAACTATACCATTTACTAAAGGCAAATAGATTGCGCACTTTGCAAGGGGCGTTTAATCCAGAATTTAGAGGTTGAGTTACTAAAGGAAAATGGATTGCGCACTTTGCAAGGATATTTGCTCCAGAGCTTAGGGGTTGATTTACTAAAGGTAAATAAATTGCGCACTTTGCAAGAGCATTTGCTCCAGAGCTTAGGGGTTGAGTTACTAAAGGAAAATAGACTTTGCACTTTGCAAGGACCTTTGCTACAGAGCTTTAGGGGGTTGAGTTACTAAAGGAAAAGGGGAGAGCAAGATTTGGTGCAGTTCTGCATAGAAACCAATCAGCTTTCAGAGCTTAGGGGTTGATTTACTAAAGGAAAATGGATTGCGCACTTTGCAAGGATATTTGCTCCAGAGCTTAGGGGTTGAGTTACTAAAGGAAAATAGATTGCGCACTTTGCAAGGGGCGTTTGCTTCAGAGCTTAGGGGTTGAGTTACTAAAGGAAAATGGATTGCGCACTTTGCAAGGATATTTGCTCCAGAGCTTAGGGGTTGAGTTACTAAAGGAAAATAGACTTTGCACTTTGCAAGGACCTTTGCTACAGAGCTTAGGGGTTGAGTTACTAAAGGAAAAGGGGAGAGCAAAATCTGGTGCAATTCTGCATAGAAACCAATCAGCTTTCAGAGCTTAGGGGTTGATTTACTAAAGGAAAATTGATTGCGCACTTTGCAAGGTCCTTTGCTCCAGAGCTTAGGGGTTGAGTTACTAAAGGAAAATAGATTGCGCACTTTGCAAGGGGCGTTTGCTTCAGAGCTTAGGGGTTGAGTTACTAAAGGAAAATGGATTTCGCACTTTGCATGGGCATTTGCTCCAGAGCTTTGGGGTTAATTTACTAAAGGAAAATAGATTGGACACTTTGCAAGTGCATTTGCTCCATTGCTTAGGGGTTGATTTACAAAAGGCAAATAAATTGTGCACTTTGCAAGGGCATTTGCTTCAGAGCTTAGGGGTTGAGGTACTAAAACTGGGGAGAGCAAAATCTGGTGCAGTTCTGCATAGAAACCAATCAGCTTCCAGACCTTAGGGGTTTATTTACTAAAGACAAATTGATTGTGCACTTTGCAAGGGCATTTTCTCCAGCGCTTAGGGATTGATTTACTAAAGGAAAAGGGATTTCGCACTTTGAATGGGCGTTTGCTCCAGAGCTTAGGGGTTGAGGTACTAAAACTGGGGAGAGCAAAATCTGGTGCAGTTCTACATAGAAACCAATTAGCTTCTAGAGCTTAGGGGTTGATTTACTAAAGGAAAATGGATTGCGCACTTTGCAAGGGTGTTTCATCCAGAGCTTAGGAGTTGATTTACTAAAACTGGGGAGAGCAAAATCTGGTGCAGTTCTGCATAGAAACCAATCGGCTTGCAGAGCTTAGGGGTTGATTTACTAAAGGGAAATAGATTTTGCACTTTTCAAGGGCATTTGCTACAGTGCTTAGGGGTTGGTTTACTAAAGGCAAATAGATTGCGCACTTTACAAGGGCATTTTCCCCAGAGATTAGGGGTTGAGTTGCTAAAACTAGGGAAAGCTAAATCTGGTGCAGTTCCTGCATAGAAACCAATCAACTTCCAGAGCTTAGAGGTTGATTTACTAAAGGAAAATCAATTGCACACTTTGCAAGGGCGTTTGCTACAGAGTTTAGGGGTGAGCTACTAAAACTGGGGAGAGCAAAATCTGGTGCAGTTCTGCATAGAAACCAATCAGCTTCCAGAGCTTGATTAACTAAATAAATAGATTTTGCAAGGGCATTTGCTCCAGAGCTTAGGGGTTAAGTCACTAAAAAAGTGAATGAACGGGAAGTGCTCTTTGCTGAGCGGTTTCTTGTTCATTCACAAACGGAAGCATAGTAAACCTAATTTACTATGCTTCCGTTATGAATCATCCCTCACAGCAGCCAGTAGGAGAGGAGAGGAGGGAAGCTGACAGCACTTCAGGGGGGAGACAGTGGGTGCCAGGAAGCAGGGGAATTGGCACCGAACAGGGTGATTAGGGTGTGCCCAGGCATCCCCATGAGTTCTGCATAGAAACCAATGAGCTTCCAGGTTTTATTGTCAAAGCTTCATTAAAGTGGGAGTAAACTCTGGATTTTTATTTTTACCTACAGGCAGGGCTTTTTTTCTCAGAAAAAAGGTGCAGAAACTCAACCACGACCCCCCTCCCCCAACACCTTCCAAACTGCATCATAGTGGGTGTGGTCAAATTTCAATAACAATGGGAGAGTCTGAAAGTGGCATTAAATACCAGGAGTGCATTATGTACAGAGTGCAGAGTTTGGGGGTGCTCCATGTGCAGAGTTCGGTAGTGCACACTACACACAGAGTTCAGGGGTGCGCTACACATAGAGTGCAGAGCTCAGCCTTCTTCCCCAGCTGCTTACCTCTGCATCCCCCATCCACATCTCAATTTTACCCCTCTTCTTCTCTAGTACCTCTCCTCACACTGTGGGTGGGGTGGCTCTGCCTCTCTCGCTTGCAGGGAGATCATCCAGTAGGAGTGGGCACATGCATCTCCCTTGTCTTCATCCTGCACTCAGGAGTTTAGATCTATGGAAGCCATTGCGAGACAAGCTGTCTCTTGTAAATACAGAAGCCAGACCCCTGTGTTTACAAGTGGTGAACAGGGAGCGAGGGCCTGAGCCAAAGGTGGTGGAACTGAGTTCCACCAAGTTCCAGCTGAAAAAAAGCCCCGCCTACAGGTATGCTTATAACAAAGATAAAATGAACGTCTCCTAAACATGCACCATTTAGGAGATATTGTTGTGAGCAGGAGAAGGTGACGTCACCGGCAAATGCGCTCTGAAGGGACAGCATTCTTGTGCTGTTCTTTCAGAGCTGTGTGCGGCGGCAGAGACGTCATCGTGGCTTGGCCAACCAGATGCCCAGAGTCCCCAAGCTCAGAAAGGAAGACCAGGTGAAGATGGGAGCCTCTGCAACGGTAACAGCACATCTGGAAGGCTTTGTTTTAACCGCTTGCCAATCATATACTGTATATATACGGCCGAATAGCGGGTCTGCTGTGCAGGATCACTTACCTACTACGTGATCCTGCACTTCCGGGTCTGGGGCGTGTACGCACCGCCGCCCTCCCAATTTGATTAGACACAGCGGGAGCGGATCGCCTGGTACAGTGAACTCAATGTCCGCCAGCACCTGCTGATACTTCTATACACGGGCAGAACGGTGGTCTGCATATGTAAATAAAGGCATGGAGCTAAGCAGGGGCACTGATCCATGCCTGCCACTTATAAAAGCACCTCGCCCACAGTAGTAAAGCACTGGCCAGGCACACATTTAACCTTTTGATCACCCCTGGTGTTAACCCCTTCCCAACCAGTGTCATTAGTACAGTGACAGTGCATATTTATTTTAGGAAAAGGGGGGGAGATTGGCGCAATCGGAATGCACGAGCTGCTGCGATAATCTAGATATGGGCAAAATGCAGATGATAAAGTCCAGTGGGATTGCTAAATCACTTTGATGGCTGTAGGCTTTGAAGGGTGAAGTAACCCTGTATGGATCCAAGACAAAGAGAGAAGAGAAGACCAAGCGCCAATCTAAGTGTAGCAATGCAGTAAATTTAATAGCAATTAAAAGAGTGTTACTCACAAACGTGCGTAAAAAACAGGCATCTCAAGATGTTTAGGGTACCTGGGCAATGTTCATCCAGGGTGTCATTCCGAATCCCTTGTGGAGCTGGCGCTGTGGGGGATGAGCGGCGATCTCCTGTTATGAGGCAGGGCATATTTTTTAGCACTGATCATTGTATTAGTGTCACTCGTGCCCAAAAAGTGTCAGTTAGCATCCCCAATGTCCGTCACAATATCGCAGTCCCGCTATAAATTGCTGATCGCCGCCAAATAAAAATGTAGACGGAGGGGAGTGTAGCATCCCGCACCGTATGTTTTGCCGCGAAGAACCCCAGCACTTTTCTTCACTTTGAAGCACCTTGGTATATTTTGTGGACACTTTGGAGCACTTTAGCACGTTGATCAGCAACTTTATAAGAATTTTTTGAACACTCAAGTTTTTATTGATGTTATGAATTTATTACACATCAACAGTTTAGCACTTTATTGATGTTATGTATATTTTGCACATGAACACTTTATTGAATATTTTTTGTATTGCACATGAACACTTTATTGAATAATCTTTATATAATTGTTATTGTTGCATTCTATATCAGATTTTGAGAGCAAGCGCTGTTACTATTACTTTCGATCTATAACTTTTGTGCAAACCAATCATTATAGGCTTATTGTGATTTTTTTTTTTTTTTTTTTACTAACAACATGTAGTGGAATACATATTGGTCTAAATTGATGAAGAAATATGATTTTTTTTTCAATTTTTTTTATTGGATATGTTTTATAGCAGAAAGTAAAAAATATATTTTTTTTTTCAATATTGTCAGTTTTTTTTTTTTGTTTATAGCACAAAAAATAAAAAGCACAGAGATGATCAAATACCACCAAAAGAAAGCTCTATTTGTGGAAAAAAAAAGGACATACATTTTGTTTAGGTACAGTGTTACACGACCGCGCAATTGTCAGTAAAACTAACGCAGTGCCATGTGGTCAAAAAATGTCCTGGTCATGAAGGGGGGAAAATCTTCCGGAGGTCAAGTGGTTAGGGTCATTTTTTCTAGTACATGCTTTCTAGCATATTAGCACATTATAATATTGCCTTGCAGGTGGAATTTTTTTCTTTCTTATAGAGTTTACTACCACTTTAACCGCTTGCCCTTTGCCCTATAGCCGTTTTACTGCTACAGCTGTGCGCTGGATCAAGTATATATATATATATATATATATATATATGATCCCGCACTCCCGTGTAAGGAGTGCGCACGATTACACACAGAAGAAGCTGATCGGCAGGTGCCGGGCACTAGATGTCTGCCGGCACCCGCCAATTGAGGGGAAAGGATGTGTTCCTGAATACATTCCATCTCTTCCCCTAGTAAAAGCACCACACACAGTTCACATAAACACTAGCTAGGCACACGGTTAACTCTTTGATCGCCCCTGATGTTTAACCCCTTTCCAGTCAGTGTCATCAGTACAGTGACAGTGCATATTTTCAGCACTGTATTAGTGTCACTGGTTCCCAAAAACTGTCAGTTAGAGTCAGAATGTCCATCACAATATCGCAGTCCCGCTATAAGTTGCTAATCGCCGCCATTACTAGTAAAAAAAATAAAAATGAATAAAAACATCCCATACTTTGTAGACACTATAACTTTTGCGCAAACCAATCAATATAAGCTTATTGTGATTTTTTTTTTTTTACCAAAAACATGTAGCAGACTACATATTGGCCTACATTTTTGAAGAAATTACATTTTTTTTATTGGATATGTTTTATAGCAGAAAGTAAAAAATACATATATATTATTTTTCTAAATTGTCAGTGTTTCTTTGTTTAAAGCGCAAAAGTTAAAAAAGACAGAGGTATTCAAATACCACCAAAAAAAGCTCTATTTGTGGGATAACAATGATATCAATTTTATTTGGGTAGAGCGTTGAATGACCGCGCAATTGTCAGTTAAAGTAGCGCAGTGCCGTGTCACAAAAAATGGCCTGGTCATGAAGGGGGGGTTAAATCTTTCATAGGTCAAGTGATTAAATGAGCTGAAGTTTGAGGATGATTGGCTACCATGCAGAGCTGCACCAGAGTTTGCACTCTCCAGTTTTAGTAAATCAACACTTTAGTAAATGAGGGAAAGCTTTCCAAAATCCCATCATCCAATCAAGTGCAAGCAAAAATGCTCTTTTTTTTTGTTTTCCTTGCAGGTGATTGGGTATTGTTTGCAAAGTGAAGCTTTACCTCATTTACTAAGTTGTGGAGCAGCTCATCCCCCTACAGTTATTACTAGCGTTGCACAGATAACAGTATTGGTGTTGATACTAAGCATTTGCATGAGTACTCGGATACTAAAGCCAATACCTTAACCCAGTTCACATATATGCGAATTGGATGCGTTTTGAACTGCATCCGATGCGCATGACATGTGAACCAAAACGGCATTCTATTTAGCCGGTTCACATACGTGCGGGCCGGCCGCAGATGGTTTTTAACCTCTTGGTGCAGACAGCACGCAAAAAGGCAGCCTTTCAGCGGAAGGGCCCTTAACGTCAAGTGGCTTTAGAGTGCGCTCCCAGCATGGTAGCCAGGAGGATCCAAAAGCCCCCGAAGCACACTTGCGATCGGGAGCTTCCCAATCATGTGACCACTGTGACAGCCAACCACAGCGGTCACATGGCCCGAATGCCAGCCTCCCAGCATTTAGAACGCCTAAAGGGCCAGAAGGCGGTTGGCGCCCAGGGTCAATAAGAGTCTGGTACGATTTTCAGTCCGATTCAGGTGCGATTTCCAGTGTCATACATTTTAAAAATTTGCACCTAAACCACAACTGAACCGCTGAATTGCACCAGACTCTTTTTGCAAATCGCACTGAAACAGACCCTGCAGATATGTGAACCTGGTCTGACATCTGTAGGAGGAGACAGCAGTACAAGGGACACATAGAAAGTAAGTAATGTCCCTTGTGCTGATTTTTTTTTTGCGGAAATTTAGGCTTTAGGAATATACACCTGAATAGAATTTTAATTTTAGAGTTTTAAGTGTTAGTAAAGGTGACTTAACACCTAACCCCCTCCCCATCCCTCCAATTCCTATTGTACTTACGTTCTGCAATCCTGAGCTGTCAGGGCTTTCGCAAGCCACTCTACTGGTCAGGGGATTTGAAATCCCCGCTTCTTTCTTTCCTGTATGTCAAGGATGGACCAGATGGATTCTAATTCTTCAGCAATGTCCATGTGATGGGGCTGACCAATTCGAATTTGTTTGGTCTGTCCTGGCAGCACTGGATGGAGAGGAGAGAGATTTCACATCTCCTGAATGGTGGAGCGGCTTGCGGAGGCCCTGACACCTCAGGATTGTGGGAGGTAAGTACAGAGGGGGCTGGGGGAACTAGTTGAGAACACTGGTGTAGTGGTGCATATTACAGTGAGTTCTAGCTTCACCAATGATACCACAAATATGGTGTTTGGGAATAGGTGTAGTTACTCCCACTTTTAGGTCATCCCTTATCTCCACCCCCTACCCACCTCTGAGCACCGTCCCTTGATTCCTCCTCCAAATTTTATGGTGCTAGGTAATTTGTATGGAATGATAAGTTATAAAATATATCCCCTGAAGCCATCAACAGTACACTCCCGTTTCAACAATAGTTCCCCCCAGCAACAATAGACCTCCCACAACAAAGTACCACCCAAGCCACAATAGATATATCCTAGCAATAATAGACTCCTACCAGCAACAATAGATCTCCTAGCAGCCAGCATCAGTAGACCCTCCAGCTGCCAATAACATTAGACCCCCTCCCTCAATAGTAGATCCTTCACAGCAACAATTGACCCCCCCAGCAACATTAGGTCCTCCAGCAGCCAACAATAATAGACCCTCCATCACAACTCAGCACCCCTTCCTATTAGATTGTAAGCTCTCTGTTTCCTCCTGTATTGAATTGCATTGTAACTGTACTGTATGCCCTCATGTTGTAAAGCACTGTAAAGCATTAATTACATGCATTCAGTGCTGGAGGTGCCGGAACGGCATTCCCCCCCCCCCCCCCCCCTGTGCATGCTTCCATTGTTCCAAGGTGGACCAATGTAACTATTTAAAGAGATTGTAAACTACTGAGTACTGTTTGTAGCTATAGGTAAGCCTATAATAAGGCTTACCTATAGGAACTGTAAATATCTCCTAAACTTGCACCGTTTACATTGCATGCAGCCAGTGACATCATCGGCGCAGGCACTCTGAAGGAGATTACAAACAACTGCTGAATTGTAGAAGTGATGACCACATCCCTAGAGTCTGGAATATATGTACAGAACCCCCTCTAGGTTCTAGTCTTTTTTAGGGCATAGATCAAAGCCAGTTAAAAAATTACAAATTTTATTGCATATATCTTACAAAGAAATGACAATATACAAATAAGTAAAAATAATGCGGTTGTATATAAATTGTTGTACAAACGTAACCTCAATGAACTGTTAATAACAGAGATATATACCCAACGCGTTTCGAAAAATCAACATTTTTTCTTCTTCAGGGGTACAAGGTTACAAAGTACATTAATTCATTAAGAGCCATACAACAATGAAGAATAACTGCACTGATAAAAGCCTGTACAACTTGTTGTTTGGCTGCAGCCTGCAACTTAGAGGGCCATCCCAGAGGGAACCCATGCCACAAACGTTCCTCAGGACCACAAGGGGTACAACAAAGGGGACCCAATTGCACAAACAGATCTTTAATAACCCCATGAGTGAGGGGAGTAAACCCCATTACGTATAGGTGGCCCATGGAGATGGAGAAAATCATAGAGCAGCCACACCGGGAGGATCACAACACTGTCAAAATGCAGCATAAATCTGAATGTTAAGAGATAAGAGTCCTTCCTGGTGTGATGCTTGCCTGGGAAAGGCTCTCTGAAGTAATGGCTGCCCGTGTCGTTTCTTCAGAGCCCTGCGCTGTGACCGGCGGCTCCCGTGCGCATGCGCGGGAGTGACGTCATGCGTCTCTGGCCAGCCACAGAGCCGGAGTCCACAGACCCAGAAGGAAGATGGGCGAAGATGGATGCGGCCTCCAGCAGGGACGATGCGGGCTTTGTTTGCAGGTAAGTGTCACCTAATGTGCTAGTATGCACATTATGCATTTGCTTTGCAGGTAAACAAAAAGATTTATTTTTCCCCAAGTCTTTACTTCCTCTTTAAAAATGACCATACGGAGAATTCAGCTTTTAGGCAGGTGTAAAGCCTTTTATTTTGGTAAAGCATTGTGTATGACAGCCAATTCCTATATTTTTATGCTTACATAATGAGCGTCATCACAGCAGATTATAGTCTTTACTAGAAGCACACGTGTCAGCATGACACAACGCAGGGTCAGGGACATAGCTTTGTCAATTCATACCAAGAAGTGCCTGAACAAGGACTTTAATGGGAGAATCACCAGGTATTATAATAATAATAGCTGCAAATTTCATGAAGTTGACTTTGAAATTACATTATAACCTATTCATGGGGGAAATGCGAAATCATATATTCATTTGCACGCTGTATTTTGGATATTTCTAGCCCACGCCTATTACCTACAGTACTTGTCGCTAGGTCACAGTAGATTTACAGTGACTGAGCGGCAGCTGCAGGCTCAGCAATGTAAATAAACATTGCCGGCTTGCTTTCGGGTTTGGGGTGTGTATGCGCATGCCCCACTGGCGACCCGTGCTGTGTCCAATCATTTTGTCACCAGGTGTCAGCCAATGATTTATGTCTGAGACCTGAAGATCAGCTGTGTCCAATCGCAGCACAGAGTCCTGTGCTTACAAACACATAGAACTAAAAAAACAACCAGATCTCTTAGTGCCGGTTCACACTAGGGCGACCTGTGAGGCGACCTGGTTGCCTCACAGGTCGCCGTAGGTCGCCTTCCATAGGGAAGCTGTGGACCCGTTCTAATAGGAGCGACACAAGTCGCTCCGACCTAGAAAAAGGGTCCGGAGCTTCTTTGGGACGACCCGGAGGCGACCGCCATAGACTTCAATGTTATGAAGTCCGTGACGGCCGCTCCGAGGTCGCGGCGCGCTGCTCGCACCGCGACCTCAGGGGGCGCGGTGCGAAGTAGCGTCGCTGCAGTGTGAACCGGCGCATAGTAAAAGCATCACATATTACACGCATTATACTTGTTAGGCACACAATTAACCCCTTAATTTTCCCTTGGTGTTAATCCCTTCCCAGCCAGTGTTATTAGTATAGGTGATCACTGTATTTGTGACACTATAAGACCCCGTTCACACTGGGGCGACCCGACTTGCCGGGGCGACCTGTGAAGTCGCGGTGCGCAGCTCGCACTGCGACCTCGGAGTGGCTGGCACGGACTTCATATCATTGAAGTCAATGCAGGTCGCTCCAGGTCGCCCCAAAGAAGCTCCGGACCCTTTTTCTAAGTCGGAACGACTTGTGTCGCTCCTATTAGAACGGGTCCTGTGCTGCTCTATGGCAGGCGACCCACGGTGACTTGTCAGGCGACCAGGTCGCCTGACAGGTCGCCCCAGTGTAAACGGGGTCTAAATGTGAATATCAGTTAATATACCTCCCAGCGAGGGTCTGTTAGCACCAGATTGTCCACCACTCTGTCACACCACTATAAGTCGCTGATCACTGGCATTTTCAGTATAGCGTCATAGCTGCCTAAATTCCAGTATATATATAACATAGTTTGTAGAAGCTATAACTTTTACACGAACCACTAATTGGGATATTTTCATTTTTTGTACCAAAGACATGTAGCAGAAGACATTTTGGCATATGTATATGTTTTATAACAGAAAGTATAAATTACTGTTTTTTTTTTTTTTTCAAAATGATCGGTCTTTTTTCTTTATATAATAAAAGATAAAAAACCCAGTGGTGATCAAATACCACAAGCTCTATTTGTGTGAAAAAAATGACAAAAATGTAATTTGCGTACAGTGTTGCATGACCGCGCAATTGCCAGTAAAAGTAGCACAGCGTTAAATAGCAAAACATGCTCTGGTCATGAAGGGGGTAAAACCTACCGGAGGACAAATAGTTAATCTGAAGGGTGTTGAAGTTCTGTAAACGTGCATGCACGCTATGACATTGCACTCATCTGTTTTTTTCTTCTGAGGGAGACATTTATTTTTTTTTTTTAGCTTAACTACTTGCCAGCCTCCATATAGCAGATTTACTATTACAGGACGGCCGTTCTGTGCAGAATCACGTATATATATATACACATCATTCTGCACTTCTGAGTAGGGGGCATCCCGCCACCAGCACGCCGCTACTGCCGTGATTAGTCAGGAGCTGATCGACCAGAGCCAGCCAATATATGTGCGCAGACACCCACTGATCGTCAAGAAAAGAGGCTGGATGGAGCTCTGCATATGCAAAACAGGGTATAAAATCCATCACATCTCTTAGTAAAAACAGCACACATAGTACACACAAACACTGGTTAGGCACACATTTAACCCTTTGATCCCCCTAGATGTTTTACCCCTTCCCAGCCAGTGTCATTAGTACAGTGACAGTGCATATTTTTAACACTGATCACTTTATTGGTGTCAAAGTCTCAAAAGTGTCTGTGAGTGTCAGATTTCCCATCACAATATCACAGTCCCGCCATAATTTGCTGATCACCACCATTACTAGTATAAAAAGTAAATAAAAATTTCAGTATATATTCCATAGTTTGTAGATGCTATAACTTTTGTGCAAACCAATCAATATACGCTTATTGGTATTTTCTTTTTACCAAAAATAGGTAGCAAAATATACTGATCCAAAAAAAAATTAAAAGGAACACTTTTTAAAGCATCAAGCCAATTAAACTCCTGGGACATTGATCTGGTCAGTTAAGTAGCAGAGGGGGGTTGTTCAGTTTCCGGTGCTTTGGTGTTAATGAAAATAACAACAGGTGCACTAGATGGGCAAAACATGTATGATTTTACAGGTGAAGGCCACAGATATTTTTTTTCCTTCTCATCTTTTCTGACTGTTTTTCGCTAGTTTTGCATTTGGCTAGGGTCAGTGTCACTACCGGTAGCATGGCCCTATGGAGATTGCACGGACCGTCCAATTCCTTCAGGATGGCACATCAACATGTGCCATTGCCAGAAGGTTTGCTTCAGCACAGTCTCAAGAGCATGGAGGAGATTCCAGGTGACAGGCAGTTACTCTAGGAGAGCTGGACAGGGCCGTAGAAGGTCCTTAACCCATCAGCAGGACCAGTATCTGTTCCTTTATTCAAGGAGGAACAGGATGAACGCTGCTAGAGCCCTACAAAATGACCTCCAGCAGGCCACTGGTGTGAATGTCTCTGACGAAACAATCAGGAACCGACTTCATGAGGCTGACCTGAGGGCCCAATGTCCTCTAGTGGGCCTTGTACTCACTGCCCGGCACTGTGGAGCTTGATTGGCATTAGCCATTGAACACCAGAATTGGCAGGTCCGCCACTGGGGCCCTGTGCTTTTCACAGATGAGAACAGGTTCACCCTGAGCACATGTGACAGACAAGAAAGGGTCTGTAGAGGCCATGGAGAATATTATGCTGCCTGTAACATCATTCAGCATGACCGGTTTGGTGGAGGGGTCAGTGATGGCCTGGGGAGGCATATCCATGGAGGGACACATAGACCTCTACAGGCTAGACAATGGCACCCCGACTGCCATTAGGTATCAGGATGAAATCCTTGGGCCCATTGTCAGACCCTATGCTGGTGCAGTGGGTTCTGGGTTACTCCTGGTGCACAACAATGCCCAGCCTCATGTGGTGAGAGTATGCAGCCAGATCCTGGAGGATGATGAATTTGATACCAATGAATGGCCCCTATGCTCGCCTGACATGAATCCAATAGAACACCTCTGTGACATTATGTTTCGGTCCACCAGGTTGGACCTCAGTCTGTTCAGGAGCTCAGTAATCCCCTGGTCCAGATCTGGGAGGAAATACCCTAGGACACCATCTGTTGGCTCATTAGGAGCATGCCCCAGTGTTGTCAGGCATGTATACAAGCACATGGGGGCCATACAAACTACCGAGTACCATTTTGAGTTGCTGCAATGAAATATTAGCAAAATGGATTAGTCTGCTGCATAATTTTTTTACTTTGATTTTGGGGTGTCTTTGAATTCAGCCCTCTGTGTAGGATGATCATTTTCATTTCTATCAAACCATGTGGCATCCTTTCATTCCTAACACATTACCCAGTCTATATCAGTATACAGTAATCCCCCGCTACATCGCGGTTTAGTTTTTGCGGTCCCGGTAATTCGCGTTTTTTTTTTGTAATGTTATTTTACTATATAAATCATTAAAAATGAAAGATTTTTGTGTTTTTCATAGCTCTTGCTCTGTCTCTAAGTATCTTTTATGTGTTTAAATGAGTTTTTATTGTTTTAAAAGTGTGTTTAAAGACCTTAAAATGCTTTTACATGTACAGTGACAGTAAAAAAAACATGCCTACAATGCATTTTAATAGGGTTTTTCTATTTCGCGGAATTTCACTTTTCGCGGCTGGGTCCGGAACGTAACCCCCGCAATGGAGGGGGGTTTACTGTAGATATCCAGCATGAGATGTTTCCCCATTGAGATCTGATGTGTTTTCAAAGTGTTCCTTTAACTTTTATGAGCAGTGTATACATTGGCCTAAACTTTTGAAGAAATTAGATTTTCTATTTTTTTTTATTTTTATTGGATATGTTTTTATAGACGAAAGTAAAAAATATTATTTTTTTTTTTCAAAATTTCGGTCTTTTTTTTTTTTGTTTATCTTGCAAAAATAAAAAACGCAGAGCTGATCAAATGCCACCAAAAGACATCTCTATGTGTGGGTAAAAAAGGGTATAGCGTTGCATGACTGTGCAATTGTCAGTTAAAAAAACACAGTGCCGTATTGCAAAAAATGGCCTGGTCATGAAGGGGGGGGGGGGAGGGGTAAATCTTCCGGAGGGCAAGTGGTAATGCTGTATGGCACATGCTTGAGGGAAAGCACATGACATCACGTGCTCCACATAGTGCGTGCGTAGTATCAGAATACTGCAAGGTCTAATGGGAGTGATTTCATAATTATCTATCAGCTGTGGCAGCTGCAGAGCTCTAATGAGGAAATCTGCTAGGCCTGCATCCCTTTAGATGTGTTCCTATTGGGAGTATCTCACCAAAAATGACATTTTTGTTGCAAGGGATGCCAGAAATCTGACTTGCATCTTAGGCAGGCTTCTGGGAAAATTGGTGAGCCAATCACACAAGCAGGAAATGATGTTTCTGGGGCTGTGGTCAATACATATTCTGTGTACAGAACAGCTCCAGGTAGCCATATTGCGTTGCATTTTTAGAAATTTACAACAGCTGCAGATTGAAATGGAAAAATAATTTTTAATAACATTCTATTACAAGATGATTTGTATCACAATTGTATACGGTATATTGTTTTTTTCTTTATTTGCTATTTTTTTTTCTCACGAAAGTGGAGTTAACCTTTAAAGCTTATATGGGATTTTAACCACCTGCCGACCAGCTGCCATCTATATACGGCAGCAGGTTGGCAGGTTCCCGCGAATCACCGTACCTGTACAGTGGTTTGCAGGAGCGATCCTGGGGGCACGGGCGCACCCGCCCACATTCGCCACAGGGGAAGCTGATTACCACCATGATCGCTCCCTGTGGGGAGAGAATGGTGGTCTGCTGATAAACACGGCAGACCGTTGTTCTCTTAGTAATTATCACAGAGTGCCCGTGTTTCTCCTATTTAGGATCACAGGTCCCTGTGTTGATTCCACAAGCCCATCTCCCTCACAGTTAGAAAACACCCCTTAGGCTCACATTTAACCCTTTGATCATCACTGTCTTAACCCCTTCCCTGACAGTGTCATTATTACAGTAAGAGTGCATATTTTTAGCACTGATTACTGTAGTAATGTCACTGGTTCCCCCAAAGGTGTCAAAAATTTCAGTTAGGTGTCCAGTCTGTCCGCTGCAATGTCGCAGTCTCGCTAAAAATCTCAGATCGCCCTCAATACTAGTAAAAAAAAATAAAATAAATAAAAATTACATAAACCTTTCCCCTAGTTTGTAGACGTGATAACATTTGTGCAAACCAATCAATATACACTTATTGGGATTTTTTTAACCAAAAAATATGTTGAATACAAATTGGCCTAAAATGATGTTTTTTAGAATTGTTTTTGCTTATAGCGCAAAAAATAAAAATTGCACAGGTGATCAAATACCACCAAAAGAAAGCTCTATCTGTGGGAAAAAAAAAGGACATCAATTTTATCTGGGTACAGCGTCGCACGTAAATGTAATTTTACGTTAAAATAACGCAGTGCTGAATCGCAAAAATACCAAGGTGGCAAGGGGGCAAATCCTTCCAGTCCAGAACTGGTTAAGGGGGTAAAACCTACCGGTCCAGAAGTGAGTAATGACTGAGTTTGCATATTTTATAAGTGCTGCTGAGGTGACGGGTCCCTATACCATGATATGCAGATATGAGACGGGTTTCTGCAGCTCCCAGCGATGTCCTTACGCAGGCCGAGGGGTCATTTGTGCGGCTCTGTTTACTCGCCTTCCATGCTGTGTTTTAAATAAAGTAAAGGTTACAGCAATCCAGAGCTTACAAAAAAAAATGCATTCTAAGAATTGTTAATATTTAACTGCAGCAGCACACAAGTCTGACTGTACTAGCGGCTATCCACCATGGCGATGTCTGCGCCCCTGACAGGAGTTTGTCTTATTTGCAGGGAAATTTGTGATATTATTGTTACATGACTGGGTCTTGTTTGAAATGTCATTGCTAGAAAAGGGAAAGGTTTTCTGGTTTCTGACAGAAGATGGTGTGACTCTCTTTAAACAAACAGCAGAATGTACACAATAATGTATGCACACACAGCACACGTATACACAGCGTGCGGCTCTGCAGTGTTTGCTCCTTGCTAAGAGTTTCAGCTTGGCTTCTCTGCAGTATTGCTGGCATGAGGCGTCTGTGCTCTGTAAACAAAAAAATCAGAGTCACAAGTCACCAGGATCCACCTCTTACACATTTACTGCCCTTCATCCGGGAGGTGGGGGTTGTAAAGCTGCCCATCCTCCTATGACACAAGCATTACCTGACATATGGACTCTGATTTATCTTCCACAATCAGGTTGGATAAAAGAGATACGATACAGTCTTGTGACTTGAATGCCTCCTACACACGATCAGATAATCACACGACTCCTCGTTCGTTTTTTTGTTACACCATACTAGTATCGAATTCAACAATGCATACTTAACGTATGATTGTTTTCGTATATTTCTGGAAAAGCTTCCTGGTTGCAAAGCTACGTATCATAGTTACATAGTTACATAGTTACATAGTAGGTGAGATTGAATAAAGACAATAGTCCATCCAGTATCAGATAGTGCAAAACAAAAACAATGGCAGCCAGACTTTTTCCGGGGTATTTTCGTGTTTCTGATCATGCGTCGTCTTTGTCTATCGATTTTTAGCGGACGCACACTGTACTCATTAAATGATTGTCGTTCGCTAGGCTATCGTACGACAAAAGTTTTCAGATTTTGTTGAACGAAACGTCGTGATCGGCTATCGAAAGCTGTGTACTAACGATCGGATTATCGTGCGATCAATTTGAAAACAATTTTTTCGTACAATTATCTGATCATGTGTACGAGGCATAACTCCTATGATGCCACTCGATTTATCCACTTCTGGACCCTTAATGACCAGGCCATTTTTTTGCGATTCGGCACTGCGTTACTTTAACTGACAATTGCGCGGTCATAAGCCACTGTACCCAAATAAAACTGATGTCCTTTTTTTTTTTTTTTTTTTTTTTTAGAGCTTTCTTTTGGTGGTATTTGATCACCTGTGCGATTTTTATTTTTTGCGCTGGAGCTTTCTTTTGGTGGTATTTGATCACCTGTGCGATTTTTATTTTTTGCGCTGGAGCTTTCTTTTGGTGGTATTTGATCACCTGTGCGATTTTTATTTTTTGCGCTGGAGCTTTCTTTTGGTGGTATTTGATCACCTGTGCGATTTTTATTTTTTGCGCTGGAGCTTTCTTTTGGTGGTATTTGATCACCTGTGCGATTTTTATTTTTTGCACTATAAACAAAAAAAGAGCCATTTCTGAAAAAATATATATATTTTTCACTTTCTGCTATATAACATTCCCAACAAAAAAAATGTAAACATCAAATTTGTTCATCATTTTAGGCCAATTTGTATTCTGCTACATATTTTTTGGTAGAAAAAATTCCAATAAGAGTATATTGATTGGTTTGTGCAAAAGTTATCACGTCTACAAACTAGGGAAAAGATTTATGTCATTTTTATTTATTTTATTTTTTTTACTAGTAATGGCGGCGATCAGTGATTTTTAGGGGGGCTGCAACATTGCAGTGGACGGATCGGACACCTAACTGACATTTTTGACACTTTTGGGGGGACCAGTGACATATATATATATATATATATTTCACTTTCTGCTATATACTATTCTGATGCATATAACACATCTAGTTGGACTTTGTTATAAGTGCCATGATGGTTCTCTTCCTGTGCACTATTTTTGTGCCCTTTTTCTTTAGCTTGTACTTTCGTTCTTTGTACAACTTATCTTTCGCAATAAACTTTTCTGAAACAAAAAAGTTAAAATTCCCGGTACCTGCAGATCAGCTTCTGCTGTGTATACTCACAGGGGGAGCAGGTCACCGGCAGCGCGCATGCCCGCTCCAGACCCAGAAGCATAGAATCACATACTAGGTACATGATCCTGCGCAGCTGACCCGCCTTGCCACCGTATAGTATATAAGTTATATGGTTGGCAAAAAAAAAAATAAGCAGTGTAATAATTCACAATGCACACCAGTAGCCATAATGGGCACTGCTGTGTACATAGGCTCTTTAATCATAATCACTAAAATTCGATATAACATGTTAATGGAATTTCAAACGCTGCTTTCAATACTATTAAATCTGCAGATTTTGTTAAAATAATAAGTAATGATGTAGCAGCTAATGAAGGTCCTTGTTCAGGCATTCCTGTTACAAGGTGACAATGCTTTGTCCCCGTCTCACAATTGTGCTCTTGCATTGTCACCCTGTCACACAGGCTCCCAATGGAGATAAGTGGCTGATCTAACACGCATTATGCAAGTAAGATCCTTTATTGTCACCTTTCAACCCCCCTCCCCAGGACAATGTCATGCAGCCATTTTGGAAGTGCATATATGTAGGAAAAAAAGGCAGGCGGAGATCAGCAGCACTAAGATGCAGCAGGGGATTAAAACAGATGATGTTTTTGGATAAACAGTGCTTTAATGAACTATATATAATTTATTCCAAATTTACATCTACAATAACTTTCATTAACAATGATGCATTGCAAGTGGTACATTTGTAAACCTAATGCAACCAGACGATGAGAGGCTGAAAATATGACCAACGCAAAATTCACAGCAATTTTCTGTGCCCGGGGGGAGCCACAAGTGTCACGTAAAGCTTGCCATACAAGTGAAAGGCTATACGTGGCCATACTCATGTAAATGCCAATGCTATGCATTAACACCTACCCTCTGCATGTGGGGTTGACGTATTTCCTAAGCATGAAAGGGAGTAAGTCGTACGTGTAGGTAAATGCCGATGCCTAGAAGCATCAGCATTTAAATTACAGCCGAGCACTTGTATGGCAAGCTGTTTGTTCATGGCATCTGCATCTCACCTGGCATGGGAAAATGCCTTAAAATTTATGCTGGGAATATTTTCAATCAATCATCGTCCATCTGCATGTGGCGTTAGTGTGACCAATTATTTGCTAATATTTGATTCTTGTAAATATTTGAGTGTACATCTATTGGATCTGCAAAGAATCTTATAGTTTGAGTTTTCAAAAAACTGAGATTTATGGCGTAAGGATTCTCGCAAATTAGAGACATGCATATACAGGTGCATCTCATAAAATTAGAATAACATCAAAAAGTTAATTTATTTCAGTAATTTGAATCAACAAGTGAAACTCATATACAGTATCTCACAAAAGTGAGTACACCCTTACATTTTTGTAAATATTTTTTTATATCCTTTTATGTGACAACACTGAAGAAATGACACCTTGCTACAATGTAAAGTAGTGAGTGTACAGCTTGTATAACAGTGTAAATTTGCTGTCCCCTCAAAATAACTCCACACACAGCCATTAATGTCTAAACTGCTGGCAACAAAAGTGAGTAAACCCCTAAGTGAAAATGTGCCCAATTGGGCCCAATTAGCCATTTTTCCTCCCTGGTGTCATGTGACTCATTAGTGTTACAAGGACTCAGGTGTGAATGGGGAGCAGGTGTGTTAAATTTGGTGTTATCGCTCTCACTCTCTCATACTGGTCACTGGAAGTTCAACATGGCACCTCATGGCAAAGAACTCTCTGAGGATCTGAAAAAAATAATTGTTTCTCTACATAAAGATGGCCTAGGCTATAAGAAGATTGCCAAGACCCTGAAACTGAGCTGCAGCATGGGGGCCAAGACCATACAGCGGTTTAACAGGACAGGTTCCACTCAGAACAGGCCCCGTCATGGTTGACCATAGGGATTGAACGCACGTGCTCAGCGCCATATACAGAAGTTGTCTTTGGGAAATAGACGTATGACTGCTGCCAGCATTGCTGCAGAGGTTGAAGGGTTGGAGGGTCAGCCTGTCAGTGCTGAGACCATACGCCGCACACTGCATCAAATTGGTGTGCATGGCTGTCGTCCCAGAAGGAAGCCTCTTCTAAAGATGATGCACAAAAAAGCCCGCAAACTGTTTGCTGAAGACAAGCAGACTAAGGACATGGATTACTGGAACCATGTCCTGTTGTCCGATGAGACCAAGATAAACGTATTTGGTTCAGATGTTGTCAAGTGTGTGTGTTTCGGCAACCAGTCGAGGAGTACAAAGACAAGTGTGTCTTGCCTACAGTCAAGCATGGTGGTGGAAGTTTCATGGTCTGGGGCTGCATGAGTGCAGCCAGCACTAGGGAGCTACAGTTCATTGAGGGAACCATGAATGCCAACATGTACTGTGACATACTGAAGCAGAGCATGATCCCCTCCCTTCAGAGACTGGACCGCAGGGCAGTATTCCAACATGATAACGACCCCAAACATACCTCCAAGGGGACCACTGCCTTGTTAGAGAAGCTGAGGGTAAAAGTGATGGACTGGCCAAACATGTCTCCAGACCTAAACCCTATTGAGCATCTGTGGGGCATCCTCGAACAGAAGGTGGAGGAGCGCAAGGTCTCTAACATCCACCAGCTCCGTGATGTCATCATGGAGGAGAGGAAGAGAACTCCAGTGGCAACCTGTGAAGCTCTGATGAACTCCATGCCCAAGAGGGTTAAGGCAGTGCTGGAAAATAATGGTGGCCACACAAAATATTGACACTTTGGGCCCAATTTGGGCATTGTCACTTAGGGGTTGTTGTCAGCGGTTTACATGTTAATGGCTGCGTGTTGCGTTGATTTGAAGGGACAGCAAATGTACACTGTTATACAAGCTGTACACTCACTACTTTACATTGTAGCAAAGTGTCATTTCTTCAGTGTTGTCACATGGAAAGATATAATAAAATATTTACAAAAATGTAAGGGGTGTACTCACTAGCGTGAGATACTGTATATCTATCTATCTGTCTGTCTGTCTGTCTGTCTGTCTGTATATATATCTATATCTATCTATCTATCTATCTATCTATCATATATACACACACACACACACACACACACACACACACATATATATATATATATTTATGTATATATATATCTATACACACACATATATATATATATATATATATATATACACACACATATATATACACATATATATATATATATATATATATATATATATATATATATATATATATATATATATATATATATATATACACTGTATATATATATGTATTCAGACAAATATTAAGAAATATTTGCAATATATAAAATCATTGTGTTTAATTTTATTTTAATTATAACGTTTACCAGCTGTAGGTTCAACCACCAGGAATGACATTTGTACAGTGAATATAGCCATATTGTGGGCAGGAGCAATATTTTATAAATAAATAATAATTAAATATAATTTTATACCTACAGTACAGTGTTACCTTTTTAAGATATAAAAGTGCTCCATGAGTGCCATTATTTCAGTTTGAATTTGCTCATCGCCTAAGTTAACCCGTATGAGCATCCCTTGGGAAAATTGAATAACGCAGTCAAGGGACCAGTAGTACTCACTACACTCACACGGCTTCTCCAACAAATTGGATAATCTCTATAGCCAATTCAGGATTGCTCACCCCCTGAGGTGTATACTGGGACTTAATATGCCTTGAATTGAAGAAGAATGTGGCAGGGGATCCGATGGTCTGGCATTCAGGGACAGGACAGGTTTTGTGTCTTCTCTATCTCCCAAAGAGTTCTGTCCATGTATGAGTAGCTTTAGGTGCAGGCACAATGGTGACTGGGATAAATCTAGAGCTATCACAATAGACCTACTTCCAGCATGCAGTCAGTGCATTAAACTGGAATAACTAGCACCGAGTACACTCAAGTGCTGCTTGATTTATTCAGGTGTATGAACTGCAAGTTAAATGGAACCATGTACACACCTCTACATGCACTGTATTATTAAAATACTTTACATAGTAATCACATATCAAAGAAACAACACAGAGGCAGGTCAGAGTTCATGTCCACCCTTCTGAGCACATTAAGGCTCCATTCACACCTAAGCGTATCGGTTTTAGGCGTTTTTTTGGGTGTTTTTCAGGCTTTTTTTAGACATTTTTTGCAGGTGTTTGGAGGCAGGCATTGACATCTAGCCAAAATGCCTGTAATCTGCCAAAAAAGAAGCTCATGTACTTTTTTGAGTTTCAGACGTTTTGCTTCAGGCGACAAAACGCTCAGGGGTCATTGAAATGAATGGGATTTTGCTTGTTGGGCGTTTTGAGACTTCAGAGATGAGCGTTTTACAAGCTGAAAAACATAGGGCCTTAAGCCCCGTAGACACGTAGCGATTGTCGGCCGAACGATCGGCCGTCTTTTGTCCGGTGCTGTCCTGTCGGCTGAAAAGTGCAAAAGACTGCACACGAATTTTGTCGGCCAACAACAGCCGACTGCAGAAGTGATGTCATGTGATGGTTAACTTTCCGTGTGTTTTTTCTTTTCTGAGCATGCCCAGTCTTGCTAATCTGCTGTTTGTCGGCCGAATTCTGTACTGACTGGCGAACAATCAGCCGTTCTGGTGACGGCCAACAAAAATTTTATAGCCTGCACACCCGATTCTGTTCGGCCGAAAAGTCGCTGTCGGTTGTCGGAAGCATCATGCTAACAAGCCGACAATCGGCCAATCGTTCGGCGGCCGAATATTTACGGCCGACAATCGGTACGTGTGTACGGGGCTTTAGAGTCTCCAAGCTTTATAAATTGGACACTTGATAACGCTATTACAAGAAATTTCCAAAACATTCCAACTAGACAGATCAACATTTTGATGATTTTTCCCCACGGTTTATCTTTTACGTTGTTTCAACCTGACTATTCGGCTTACATGTAATACTAATTTTTTATTTTTACAGAAAAAATATTTTTTTATATTGTAAGCATTTGTATAAAAAAATATGTTCTGTGACAACAGACATCCAGGGATTTGTCACACTGTTGGCTTTATTTAACAGAGTTTTTATACCAAAGTACCAATTTAGATTTGCATAACCCATAGCAATCAATCACAATCTATCTTGTCCTGGTATAACAGCAGTGCTGTGGGTTATGATTGCTTGATAATGAAATATTATACTTACTGTTACTTAAGTAGCACAAATACGACGATCACTTTATTGAATAAGGCACTATATGAGTCTTACATGATTCTGTATCCCATTCCCCAACCATACGGGATAAAGGCAAATATTGTAATTGATAGTGGGTGTGACATAAGAAATTAAAATCATATTGTGCACTCCAAGAGAAATGTGCCCCCCCCCCCCCTTCCATGTAAATATACTTTTCTAAACACTTTAACCACTTCAGCTCCAGAATTTTACCCCCTTCCAGACCCGGCAAATTTTTGGGATACAGCACAGCGTTACTTTAATTGCACGGTCATGCGACGCTGTACCCAAATAAAATTGATGTTTTTTTTTCCTACAAATATACAAATAGAGCTTTCTTTTGCAGGTATTTGATCACCGCTGCGGTTTTTATTTTTTGCACTATAAACAAAAAAAGAACCACAATTTTGAAGAAAAAAAAAATATTTTTTACTTTCTGCTATGGAACAAATACAATAAAAAAAAAAAATCTAATTTTTTCATCAATTTAGGTCAATGTGTATTCTGCTACATATGTTTGATAAAAACAAATCCTAACAAGTGTATATTGATTGGTTTGCGCAAAAGTTATAGCGTCTACAAACTATGGGATATTTTTATGGACTTTTTATGTTTTTTATTGTTTTTACTAGTAATGCCGGCGATTCTAACTGTGGGGGGAGTGGATGCACTAGAGGAAAAGAGAGATCTGTGTTTCACCTTAGCTGAAACACAAGATCTCTCTTTTACTCCCTGACAGAACAGCGGCCTGCCTTGTTTACATAGGCAGACAGCCGTTCTGTCATTCCTCCGAATGATCGGCGGGTCCCGTGCCACACCCGCTGATTGGCTCCCGCTGCGTCCAATCAATGCTGCTCCGGCAGCACCCGCGCGCCCCCTACATCTCGTGCACACAATCACGTACATGTACATGCAGCTGGGCTGCCCTGCATATATTCGGTGGGCGGTCCAGAACTGGTTAAAAATACTTTTTTAATGTCAGAGTTTCTAAGAGAATTTTTCTCATCCGATCTTAAAACAACAAGTGATACCTGTGGTTACATTCATGGCAAGGTGTGAGGATTACCTTCATGAAGGCACTAAAATTGGACTCTGAGGATAAGGCCTCTTGCACACAGGACGTTTTTTTTTTTTTTTTTTTCAACTCTTCTAGAGGCCAAAAAAGAGTTTTTCCAGAAAAAAAATGTCTGACATTTTAAAAAGTGCGAGTTAAGGCGCATTTACAGGCGTCAAACGCTTGGGCGTTAATTCATTTGATTGACCAGAATAGATAATATTATAATAATAATAATAATAATAATAACAATAATTTGTTCTGGCCATTAAAATAAATTAACGCTCAATCGCTAAATGTGCGTTAACATGCATTTAGAAACGTTTGCCAGCGTCCAGTATTTTTCTGCCCAAACAGTGCTGCTCTTGGATATGCTGGCAGTGTTTTTCAGCTTCTAAGCTCTCCTGCCACTAAACGCTGCTCAAAGCCTATGAGTGCAAGGACACATAGGCTAAGATGCAGAGAAGGTTAGAGGCAGGAAAACAAAATGCCAGACGCTTCTAGGAACAGCTGCAAAAATGTCCGGTATGCATGAGACCTAAAGTGAAGAACAAAGGTAACATTGTGAGCTGCTATTAAAAATAAATAAAATTTGAAAGGCAGAGTCTATGTTCACTATATCTGAACCTACCAATATTGTGTTACACCTCGACCTGGGCTTCTCTGCCTTTGTCCAGTCATGTTTACAGAATTTTGAATCAGGATGGATAAGGGTTTTGTTACAGAGACCACTTGACTGGTTAAGCATTTACAATTCAAATGCCCTTTCAGTTGGGACTAATTAGCAAACAAAGTAAAGGAATTTGGTGTTAGCAAAGGTCATGTGTAGCTTGGTGGCTGTACTAGATGGAAAATACTGTATACTATTTAATGTGTATGCATTTTTCATAGCAGGCAAATCATTTTATTACTGTCTGCACTCTATATTTAACAAAAAAACTATTAATTATATGTACACAAAAGAGCAACATTAAGATACAATTTCTTAAAACATGCATGGTCCATCTGGCTTGAGCCATGCTCTTCTTCATGGTGAATGCAACAAATACTGACCTCCCTGTTAAAGTATATGTGCAGTTTCGAATGTCATGGCACCACAAGATACAATCCATATCAGCCATAGCCTGTGCTAACACTGTAAGAATGTTGGTACTTTGGACTTTATAGGAATATAGCACATTATAAATATTTCTTTTTATTGGGTTACCTATGTACACAAACCATGGCTAAGAAGTTGTAAAGCATTACAGGCAAATATTTCAAAATCCTCAAATGCAAAGACTCCCTTACGGTGCCATGGAATCTCTAAAGATTAAGTGGGTTGCAAACTACCAAATAGTCTGGAGCAAAAAAAAAAAAAAGGCATTGGTAGGCATCCCCAACCATGATATAGTACATATATTGTAGGGTTACTATAAAGAAAGTTTCTTATACAAATTCACAATTCTGTTTGCACATTTATAATGTTCAAATTTCAATCTGTGGTTGGTTATGAAAAATATAAAACACACTAAAGGTAAAATGGAACACAGCAGCTAATACATAAATACTGGTAAATTACAATACAATATGAACAAAATGCAGCTCTTGGAAAAATAATTTCATAAAACATCAAAGTGTCCCACAAGATTCTAAATGGAGTCAGACTCTTCCAAATCCGTGTGTAGTTCAGAGAATGTGAAAAAGATCTGGAACCGGCCTAGGAACAATTTACAGCCATCCGGGTGAGAGGACGGTGGGAAAAGTTACTACACCATGAGACTCTTTTACTGGCTTTCTCTTGATCCATATGTGCTCTATCCTGGATATTGACTTATTGGTTTGGATATACGATTGATCTGGATCCGAGGCTGTGTGATCCTCTTGAATCACTCAACACGCTATTGACCATTGTGGAAATAATGGTCCATTTGCTGCAGTAAGAGTCAGTGTGTTTATTTGTGGTGGTGGCGGATCTTGTTCACATTCTCTGAACTAAACACGGAGGTGGAAGAGTCTGACTGCATTTAGGATCTTGTGGGACACTTTGATGTTTTAAGACATTATTTTTCAAGTGTTGCATTTTTTTTATACAGTTATGAAAAATATTACAGAATTTACAAATATTCAATTAGTTATTAGGTGAAATGACAAAAAAAAAAAAAAAAAAATGTTAATCACGATATTAACAATATTGAAAAAACTGTTGGATTACCGACATTCCAAATTTGTAGTAAATAGTGAAATGAATAATGAATTAACTATTTCTTGTGAGTTTTTAACACTTACTAATTCTCAGGATTTGTGTTCAAATTGTTGACTTGGTCAATTAATTCCAACCTCCTGGAATTCCAACTTATAAAAATGCCATTATGCTTTTATAAACCCACTTAACTTTGGCTACCTAAATATCAGTTTGCAGTTCACATTTGTATTTGGACCTCCAAAAAGCACACGATTCCTGCAAAGTTAATTCAATGCTAACCTAGAACTTTAAAAATAGTTTATTACACCTGATCTGGAGACCCATAGGTTAAACTTCTACGGCTTAAAAGTTAAGATATAACTAATTATTTTTTAAAAAGTGTTTGTTTGATGGCTACAGGGTCACATTAGATTTCAAGCATCATTAAAAAACTAGAAGAGTGGGAAGTATACAAATACATCTATTGAGAATGTGAAACAAATGTACCATAGAAAGGAAGTCAAAGCTCAGCAATGTCATTTGCCTACCTTGCCTGAAGGCACTCTTGCACGTTTCACTTATCACGCTGCAAAACACAAATATATGCACAAAACAAGCATGTGTCTTTTACATTTGAGGGCAGGTTTTAAAAAAGAAATTCCACTAAAAAAATGCACCCCTTAATTTTAAGACTCTTCTGTGTGGAAAAAGTGTCTGAACTTCCTGCAGTCCCCCTTCAAAAACTGAAAGACTTTTGTCTCACTTTTCTTCATATTTCCATTGGTGGTGATCCAGTGAGTCCATCCTTGCAATCTGTCTTAGAGATTATTGATAGTATATAGCCAACTTTTAGGTGAACTGCAGTCTTTTGACATCTGACCAGATCATTTGTCTAACTCCCACTTTTTCTGGAGAGCATGTCCACCCCCCCCCCCCCAAGGTAATTGACTTCCCATTAGTGAAGCTGACCATACACTAGTAGAATATCCTATAACGGTTTTCATTTTCATAACATTCATTTGATTTTCTAATGGCTAGTTTGCTCATTTTAATGTTCATTTTTGACCAAAGTGACAAAAACATTTAAAGGAGTGGGATGTAAATTTTCTTCCTTAACCACTTTAGCCCCGGAGGATTTGGCTGCTCAAAGACCAGGCCCTGTTTTGCTATTCGGCGCTGCGTGATTTTAACAGACAATTGCGCGGTCGTGCGATGGTGTACCCAAACGAAATTGACGTCCTATTTATCCCAGAAACAGAGCTTTCTTTTGGTGGTATTTGATCACCTGTGCGATTTTAATTTTTTTGCGCTATAAACAAAAAAATAGCGACAATAATGAAAAAATAACAATATTTTTCACACTTTTCAAAAAAAAAAATGTAAAAATCTAAATTTTTTAACATTTTAGGCCAATTTGTTTTCTGCTACATATTTTTGGTAAAAAAATAGCAATAAGCGTATTTTGATTGGTTTGCACAAAAGTTATTGCATTTACTAACTACGGAAAGATTTCTGTCATTTTTATTGTCTTTTTTTTAAACTAGTAATGGCGGCGATCTGCGATTTTTTTTTTGCGGGACTGCGACATTGCGATGGACAGATCGTACCCCTAACTGACATTTTTGACACTTTTGGGGGGACCAGTGACATTACTACAGTAATCAGTGCTATATATATGCTCTGTTACTGTAAAAATGACACTGGCAGGGAAGGGGTTAACTTTACTGGTGATCAAGGGGTTAAGTGTGTCCCTAGGGGCGTGATTCTAACTATTCAGCAGGATCACATAGCCTCTGTCATTCTCATTGAAGTAATGACAGAGGCTATGTGCTGTGTTTACATCAGCTGCCTGTCCTTCACTGCTGCGGGAGATCGCGAGTGGCCAGCGGCCATCGGAGCCGCCGGTCACACGCACTGGCTCCCTAGCTGACGAGCGGGGGCGAGAGCATGCCTACGGCCGCATGCAATCGCCCCCTAGCTCCTCCCAGGCGAGCGCCGTACATGTACAACGCTTTGCCTGGGAGCACCAGACTGCCACCGTACAACTGTGGCAGGCGGTCAGCAAGCAGTTAATGAACAAATTTCTAACTCTGAATTTGGTTTTTGTTTAGGAAAAAATGGACGAAAAACATACATATTGCAATGAAACCTGTTACAGTCTCATATGTCTGGGATTACATTCAAGTAGTAGGTCTGAACGAAATGTAAGGGCTTTCAAATTAAATTAGTTGACTCAATGATGACAAGAAAGAACATTCTAAGAATGTTCTGATGAAAATTTTAGTATGAACGTTCTCCTACCCTAAAAACTGTTTTTGGACTTTACTAACAATATTGGTCCGAAAGGATCCTCTTGCTAAATGTATATAGCCATATATCCGCTGACCTTGTTTACATAGGTTGTATTTAGCGCTGCTAGTGCTTATGTGGGCTATTGCTCTTGTACGCACCTGATTTTTGGATGAACGTTCTTACAAACGCTCTTGTATGGCCAGCTTAAGAGTGGGGAGAACTGGTTCATGTGAACCCCTTAGGGCAGATTGGTTCACAAAACAGCAGTCAACAGTAAACATCCAGTCACTGCATATTGATCCAGTTTGGGATGATTCTAAGTTAAGGTGAACCAATTTGCCTATCACTAGTTGCAATGTCATCAGACTCGAGGATCCTTTGGTGCCTCAGACAACAAAAATCTTCTTTTGATGACTTAGGCCAGTCATAGAAGGATCAATTTCAACCGGTTCAGGAGGAACTGGATTAATTTTGATCCATATATGGGCTGTCTGGTTGTACTGAATGGATTGACTTCAATACCACCAGCCTGTGTTTTTTTTTTCATGCAATCACTGCTGGCAGCTTTAAAGAGGAAGTAAACCCTCCTCTGACACTTTTACCTATAGGTAAGCCTATAATAAGGCTTACATATAGGTACTGTAAATATCTCCTAAACCTGCACGGTTTAGGAGATATTTACCTTACATGCAGCCAGTGGCACATGCGCTCTGAAGGAACGGCCGCTGGTGCCGTTTCTTCAGAGCCCCGTGTCGTGACTGTCGGCTCCCGCGTCGGATCCCAGAAGACGGGCGACTGGACATGTTGCCCGTCAGAGGTGAGCGGACGGCACGGCGGGGGCTCGTTCTAAGGTAAGTATTTCATAATGAGCTAGTATGCTATGCATACTAGCTCATTACGTGTTTCTCTTACAGGCTGCAAGAAAAGAAAAAAAAGGTTGTTTGGGTTTACAACCTCTTTAACTATAGGCAATAATTATTGTGTTCTGCCGACAGGGTAGGCTTCCTGTTGGCAGAACACAATAGTGCAGCGGGAGGGATTTCCCCGAAAACACAGATTGTGTGGACAGGGAAATTAAGCAAATTTCTTTCCTTCAAGGAAAGATAAATTGTATAATATATGGCTTGCTTAAGGAGATTGTAAAAAACTGTCTAAATTTTTGCTATGTGTGGAGCCATTTTTATGAAGTGGAAAAAAAACCTAACTTTAATTATTCTTAAAAATGTTCCTTCCCCCTCTCCTTCTACCTTTACTGCCTCACCCTGTGTAAAAAAGATCTGTGTACTTACCTATTTTTAATCTGCTCCAGATTGGTTACATGATCCTGCAGCTCTGGCTCCCCTGTGAGAGTGGGTAGCTGCTGCAGGGGAGAGGAAGGAGCACTGACAATCGTGGAGCCATGGAAGCCTATAGGTCACGTCACAACTCTTCACAGCTGTTGTCGAGCGCTCCCTTACACAAGGCGGTCGCAGAATGAAGGATCAAGTGACAGGACCATGGTGGATTAAAAATAGGTAAGTACACTGATCTTTTTTATACAGGGTATACACAATAGGATGGGGGGCAGGAAAGAACATTTATAAGAATAGTTATAGATAGGTTTTCTTTCCACTTGAAGAGAATTGCATACCCAAATCATTTTGCCCAATATCTATCTGTAAAAGGTATAAAGCAAAACAGCAATACAGGCATCAGCTTGCAGGTCCAACCAATAATGTATCCCCACAAATGATATTTAAACAATGATTTGGACTATTGGGTGTATGTATGAATTGTTAAATAGTTCTCAGACATACAGTATAATTATACAGGGAGCTGTCTCAGAGCTAATAGAACAGGCTATTTTGGACAAAGCAATTCTGTGGCTGAGATTCAAATCAATTTTTCATGGGGTTAAGTGCATAAATAATATGTAGGTTAAATTAACTACTGGGTTACTTAACTGGAATGACCACTTCAAGGTTCATTATTTGGGACAGAGAGGGAAATGGTTACCTCTGTTATCACTTAACTCTCCATAACATATAGGGGGGTTGCATTACATCTTTTAAAGGAGACATTAACACAATCTCTGCAAGGAACATGTGACACATATGTGTAAATTGAAGCACACAATAAAGGGCCGTACACACTTGACGAAAATCGGACGAAATATCCTCCGATTTTTCTCTCTCTTGCTCAGCGTTCATTACCGTTTTTAGTCGACAGTGCATAAATGTTCACGAAATTTCTCGTCCGATTTTTCTTTTTTTTGGCACATTTGTTCCTAGACTTCCGGGTTGTCAGCAACTTCAGATCATGCGCGGTCTTTCGTATCCGATTTTTCACGGACGTACTGCATACACATTAAACGATAATCGGTCGTCTGGGGACGGACGAAAAAAAATTTGGTGTTTGTCCCTCCGTTTTTTTCCGTTGAAAATGTCGGCATCGGCTGCTGAAAGTTGTGTACACACTAGGCGAAAATCGGACGATTTCACATCGGGCGGGAATTTTCAGCAGATTTTCTACTAGTGTGTACCCTGCTTTAGGGAACATCTTTAGGTGCAAGTCAAGCATGCAGAACAACCTAAGAAAATTTCTGAAAAAAATCACAATCTGCTATAAAAAGCGAGAGAGCATTTTTAAAACAAGAATACAAATAATTAACTGGCTACAAAAATGTTTGGTGAGTGTGACATTGTGGGTATTTCTAATACACACGTTCAGAAAATTGTATGAAAAATACAGCTTTAGAAGCGATCGTACGATAATCTGGTCGTTAATACACAGCTTTCGAGAGCCGATCATTACAATTAATGCAAATTTATCTGATGGGACAAGCACGAAAATGTTTCTTGTACACTACTAGATCGTATGATTTTTGTTTAATCAGTACAGTTGTTGATAAAAAATGATATAGTGATATATAATGGCTGCGCTCAACCAATCTCATACACTTTAGTGTTGTGTACAGAAAAAATAAATATTTTTTCTGTACACAACACTAAAGTGTATGAGATTGGTTGAGCGCATGAGATTGGTTGAGCGCAGCCATTATATATCACTGTATAATTTTTTATCATTCTTTACGTTTCACATTTATGTTGCGGCTCCCAACCAGGATTTATTTCCTTACACTTTACACTTTTGGATTTATTTAATTACATTTAATTTTATATTGTTTTCCACTGCGCGGGTACTGTTGGTGCTTAACACCAATTTTCTTTCTCAGTACAGTTGTTGTCTGAAAATACAATACAAATACAATACAATATATTACATCCGAATTTTTATTGTGTCGTATGAGAATTTTCATAGCTTTAGTAGCCACTTTTATTTTCGATATGAGACTACCATGAAAAAAAAATAGACGATCATTCATCTAATAATCTCATCGTGTGTACCAGGTATAAGTATGACAGGGTGTATCAAGTTTTGCACATTTTGTTTGTTTTTTTTTTTTTTGCATTCTGTTTTAAAAGTGAAACATTGTGTGTAACCTTTTTTTTAAAAAAAAAAAAAAAAAAAAGTGTGTTCAAAAATTTCAAAACAGTTAAGAAAATAAAAAAGTTTAAAAAGCATCAAGTTTATATTTATTATTTCAAAGGTTGTGTTTTTTTTTTTTTTTTTCATTTAAAATAGATGGAGAAAACATTTTGTTTGGTCAGGACTGCTGAAATGTTTTGATTGAGTGTAGTTATGCAACAATAACCAGTCAGGGAGAAGAGTATACTAAAATAAAATACAAACAAAAAAAAAAATAAAAAAATCAAGGCTTTCCAAATACAATGAAGGGTCTGACCCAACCTTTAAGCAATTTCTTGCATCTTAAGATGACAATGTCGGGTTTGTGTTTGGTAACTGGATAGAGAGGATTAGGGGCACAGTATACAAGTAAAAGGTATTATGTTTTGCCAACGTTAAGACTCTGAGACTTCCTGCTGTTGACCCTTTTCTACATATGAATAACTTCACAGCACTGAAAACTATTGAGATATGGCAAACTCATCACACACAATCAGACTTAATAAAAGGACAGAGCAAGGAGCATTAAGAATGTGCAAAATGTAGCAGCCCATTGTAATCAGTTAGATCTCACCTTTCATTTGTTTAGAGCAGTTACTACAAAACAAAGAAAGAAAAATCTCTTAAAGAATGAACCAGTTTCTGAAAGTTAGTACCTAGCTTGATGCAGTTGAAAGCCTCTTGCTCTACAATTTGCGCTAATCAGCTAGTAGTGTATACAAAGGGAGAGTTGGCATGGTGAGCTCGGGTTTTTGTGATTGGGATCATTATAAAGCTGGACATACTATACGTGGCCATTTAAAACAACCAATGTGACTGATTCAGACACTGTTTATGAAAATCAAGACAGGTAGAGGTTTGGTTTTGAACTATATATACAGGTATTATAGATTTTCCATCATGTTTGAAATATCTTCGTAGACAATATTGCTATCTGCTTTCTTTTACATTATGCTTTGCTACACATGCCACTGCCCATCCATCATAAAAATAAGGGGGTGCTATGTAGTTGGTAGAGCCCCATGGGGTTCCCTCCCTGCTTAATGGAGAAAAGGGAGCTTCATGACTGGAGGAGAGCAAGTCATGTGACTTTGACAGCCCCTTATACTGGGCCATTTATTTTCTTTTCTTAAACACATAACTTTCCTTCAGAACTGTTGCACTCCACTGGTTTTGGTGTCCAGAAGCCAGTGGTAAGCGGAATATATTTGAATAGCTTACCGCTGTGCTTTATATATGTGCAGTGTTTGTTTTTAAAGCAGCAATATGGCCACTTTTTAACCACTTCAATACAGGGCACTTTCACTCCCTTCCTGCCTAGGCAGATTTTCAGCTTTTAGCGCTGTCACATTTTGAATGATAATTGCGTGGTCATGCAACGCTGTACCCAAACAAAATTTTTATCAATTTTTTTTTTTTACTACAAATAGAGCTTTCTTTTGGTGGTATTTGATCACCTCTGGGCTTTTTCTTTTTTTGCTAAACAAATAAAAAAAGACCAAAATTAAATAAAAAAAAAAAAAATTATTTATGTTAAAAAGTTTGTAAATAAGTACGTTTTCTCCTGCACTGACGAGCACTGATGAGGCTGCACTGAGGGGCACTGATGAGGCGGCACTGATAGTCACTGATGAGCACTGATGATGAGACACTAATATGTAACATTGATATGCGCTGATAGGCGGCACTGATAGGCAGCACTAATATGCAGCACTGATGGGCACTGATAGGTGGCACTTACAGGTGGTACTGATATGCAACATTGATGGGCAATATTGATGGCACTGATAGGTGGCACTGATGGGCACTTATAGGTGGCACTGATGGGCAGTGATTGGGAGGCACTGATAGGGGGCACTGATGGGTGGCATTGATGGGTGGCACTGATGGGCAATGATGGAAACTGATGGGCACTGATAGATGGCACTGATGACGCACTGACATGCATTACTAATGGGCACTGATTGGAATCCCTAATAGGCACTGATTGGCATCTTTAATTAACACTGCTTGGCATCACTGGTGGCCACAGGTTGGCATCCATAGTGGCATGGGTTGGTATCCCTGGTGGGCTCTAGTGGGCATCCACAATCAATGCACTTGATTATCAGCGCAGACCCCCCCCCCGTCAGGAGAGCCCCCGATCGGCTCTCTTCTACTCGTGCCTTGTCAGCTCAAATGGAGGAAAGTTGATGAATGGCACTTCCTGGTTATGATGTAACCAGCTGTGATTGGTCACGGCTGATCACATGGTAAAGAGCCTACATCATAGGCTCTTTACTGGGATCAGAGAGGCGGTGTGTCAGAGTGACACATCCCACCACCGATCACCGCTCTGTGTGCCCTCGCGGGTGCGCACGAGCAGCTTATCCTGCTGGATGTCATATGACGCCAAGTCAGGATAACTTAACCACTTTGCGGCTGTCATTTTGCTATATGGCGGGCGGGAAGTGGTTAAATGAGCCCCTAAGTGATCATTCATTTTCTATGGACAAAGCAAACTTGTAATCAGCTTGCTATTCAGCTATCTTAATCCTGTTGTCCTGGCGGCTAGCAAATGTCTCACAGCTCTCAGAGTCCACCTAAAGCCAGCCATAAATGGTTAGAATCTCAGCCAGCACAGCAGGGACCAACCAAGATTTGAACCATGTACAGGCAGGCTGATTTTACCCAAGTTGATCGCTTGATCAACTTGAGTACAAGCAGCCTGTTGGGGTTTTCATGCAATTATTGTCAGCGGCAATAGCTGCTAGCAACAATCACTGTGTGTTCTCCTGGAAGGGATGGCTCACCCTGACCCCTAGACCAAGGATAACAAAGTAGCTCAGTGGGAGGGATTCCCTGTCAACACTTGCGGTGTTGATAGGTGAGTTGAGCAATTTTCTTTCCTGTGCAGGAAAGAAAATCGCACCATCTATGGCTAGCTCAAGAAGAGCAACAAAATCACTTAATATTTCTACGAACAATGAAATACGGTATTTGCATTTACTGTATGTGACTACTTTGCACCTCCTTTATCCTTCTACTTTGCACAGCATGGATCATTGGTTCATATTGTTTTCATACAGCAGAATGCATATGCACAATGGGTTTCATTTACTAAAACTGAAGAGTGCAAAATCTGGTGCAGCTGTGCATAGTAGCCAATCAGCTTCTAACTTCAGCAAGTGTTTGTTATGTTTGCAAATAAAAATAAAAATGGATCCTGTTCGCTTATAGCATGATTAACAGCACAGTGCTAGTGATTTGTCATTTGGCCCCTTGTATAACCTAAAAAACCTGGCTGATCTTGATTGGTTCTGCCGTCCCCCTGTAATCTGACCATGGTTTATCATGGCTGCTGAGTCCTGACACCGTGGTCAGTTTACATGCCTCAGTCAGCTGCAGCTCTCCTCTCTTTTCTCCCCCCCTCCCCTCCCTGCCTTTAAGCTCCATCTGCTCCCCAGCCCTCCCCTCCTGCTACTATCATAACTACAGAATAAGCATGCCATCCCCTCTGTTAAATAACATTATGTGTCCCAGTGTCTGTGCTATATAAAAAAGATGCCGATTTCTACCTTATATCAGAGCGTCTCCCAGCGCTGACGTAACTGCTGGGCACTCTCTCCTTGCTCCTCCCCTGCTGAAGTTTATGGGAGTTCTCGGGCCTGGGAGAGGAGAGAGCCGAGCGGTTATATGAGCATCGGGAGACGCTCTGATATAAGGTAGAAATCGGCATCTTTTTTATATAGCATAGACACTTGGACACATATGTTATTTAACAGAGGGGATTGTATGTATATATTATAATGGCTCAACAACCATTTTAAGCCTTGACAAAAGAACTGGAAGCTTATTGGTTTCTATGCAGAGCTGCACCAAATTCTGCACACTACAATTTTAGAAAATCAATCCCTTGTATTTTTTTAGCTAACATTTGAACTTTTGCTTCCTCCATTAGCTCATTCCTCATTGTTATTACCTTTTTTACTTCTTGCCCCACCCTTTTAGATTGTAAGCTCTCATGAGCAGGGCCCTCCTAACCCTCTTATATTAAATTGTATTGTAACTGCACGTCTCCCTTTATATCATAAGGTGCTGCGGAAACTATTGCTGCTATATAAATCCTCAATAATAATATTAAATAATAGATTTTGCTAAGGCATTTCAAAATGTACCTCCTAAACATTTAATCTATAAAACAAGGTCTGTTGCAGCTGATAAAATTGTATATACACGGATAGGAAAGTGGTTACATGAACATGTCCAGAGAGTACTAATAAACGTCTTTAAATGGTCTAAATTTGTGATGCCAGGGTTTAATGTTTTTCAGTTTGTTTAATAATGATATAGAGGTTGGAATCAAGAGCTAGATTTCAGTGTTTGCTGATGATACCAAATTATGCAGGGAAATACATTTGGCACAGGATATAGTACCATTACAGGGAGAGCTTGATAAAATAGGCGGTTAGGCAGCTACATGGCAGATACGTTTAATATTGAGAAATGTAAAGTTATGTACTTGGGTGCCAAAAAATATACGTTAGGAGGTGCTCCCCTGGGAAAATCAGTGATGGAAAAAGATCTTGACTTGAGGTGCTTGTAGATCACACTTAGCAATATTATGCAATGGCTTTCCATAGCTAACAAAGATAGCAAAATACTGTCATGCATTAAAAAGAGCATACATTCCAGGGATAAACCAATAATTCTTCTCGGCCTTTTGGCTAAGATCAAGTGTAGTATCTGTTCTTATCAGTTGGTATGGACCCTGAGGGTTAGTATCGGCAGGGGCTGAAATGAACCGGGGCGCTCCAGACGTCACTGGGGGACCGGGAAGTAGGCACTGTCAGAGAAAGCCGGATGGGTCTGTTGCCTTCTGATTTGAATGGGTCCGCCCCTGTCAGTTTGAAGGGAGTGGGAAAGCCGGGCGACCACGGTTAGTACTGCTCCTGGATGTGATTGGTAAGGAATGGCGGATGGTGGTGGGGGAACCTTTCCTCCTGGGTTGAATCTGGCCTTGTAAAAGGCTTGTCCCCAGTTGAAGGCAGGTTCTCCCTAAGCTGTCTAAAATTCTGATGCCTCCTGATGGGATAGGGCTACACTGGGTCTGGCCGGGGGCTGAGACAGAAAAAGCCCGTGGTGTACGTGCCCCTGGGGTGGCAGCCCAGGGGTGCCTCAATCTCACTGGTGAGGGGCAGCTCACCTGAGTTTTGTGGCACCTTGGTCACTGCACCATCACACTTTTTCAAGCACCTGCCTCTTGGGGTGGGCCTTTTGGCCAACACCAGAGGAATTTTTTATTCCTGGCCGGGGGGCCTGCCAAGGTTTTTCACTTTGGCACTACCCTGCACTTCTCCACTTCCCCTTTCCCCACTCTGTTTTTCTTTGTTGTGTGTCACGTTTGTCCCTTTTTTTTGGTTGAGCACTTGCACGACTTTGATGGCGTAGGTCCTCGGGCCTGCCCTGTAAGTCTTGGGAGGGGGTGGATATGGCCTTTTGGCTTAGTTCGCCCTCTCCCATGGGGTCTCCCTTCGGGGGAGCCCTACCTAGTACTCGGGGTGGGCTGTTTCGGCAGTCCCCCTGAAGAATGGGGTCCGCCCGGTTTCGGCTGGGTGGACCTAAGTGAGTACCTCAGTCCCTGTCAGGAGCTTCGCGCCCCGGGGGATCAGGGTCAGGGCCATGTGTGTACGCCTTGTGCACTTTTTGTGTGTCCACGTTTGCGTGTGTGCACTTTTTTATGCACCGGGTGTTAAGTCTTTTGAGTGGGTTTCACACACCACGGGCTTTAAAAAAAAAATAATTCTCAATTTGTACAAAATACTGGTTTGACATCACATTGAATATGCAGTTCAGTTTTGGTGAACAGTCCTTGGGAATTGAATTAGAAAGAGTTCAGGAGGTGGATGACCTCAGCTATGAGGATCGATTACATACAGTATCTCACAAAAGTAAGTACACCCCTTACATTTTCGTAAATATTTTATTATATCTTTTTATGTGATAACACTGAAGAAATTACACTTTGCTACAATGTAAAGTAGTGAGTGTACAGCTTGTATAACAATGTAAATTTTCTGTCCCCTCAAAAGAACTCAACACACAGCCATTAATGTCTAAACCGCTGGCAATAAAAGTAAGTACACCCCTAAGTGAAAATGTCCAAATGTCCAAATTGGGGCCAATTAGCCATTTTCCCTCCCTGGTGTCATGTGACTCGCTATTGTTACAAGGTCTGAGGTGTGAATGGGGAGCCGGTGTGTTAAATTTGGTGTTATCGCTTAAACCCTCTGATCTCTGGCCACTGGAAGTTCAACATGGCACCTCATGGCAAAGAACTCTTTGAGGATCTGAAAAAAAGAATTGTTGCTCTATATAAAGATGGCCTAGGCTATAAGAAAATTGCCAAGACCCTGAAACTGAGCTGCACACAGTGGCAAAGACCATACAGCGATTTAACACTCAGAACAGGCCTCGCCATGGTTGACCAAAGAAGTTGAGTGCACGTGCTCAGCATCATATCCAGAGGTTGTCTTTGGGAATTGGGCAGCATTGCTGTAGATGTTGAAGGGGTGGGGGGGTCAGCCTGTCAGTGCCCAGACCATACACCGCACACTGCATCAAATTTGTCTGCATGGCTGTCGTCCCAGAAGGAAGCCTCTTCTAAAAATGATGCACAAGAAAGGCCTCAAACAGTTTGCTGAAGACAAGCAGACTAAGGACATGGATTACTGGAACCATGTCCCGTGGTATGCTGAGACCAAGATAAACTTATTTGGTTCAGATGGTGTCAAGTGTGTGTGGCGGCAACCAGGTTAGGAGTACAAAGACAAGTGTGTCTTGCCTACAGTCAAGAATGAAGGTGGGAGTGTCATGGTCTGGGGCTGCATGAGTGCTGCCGGCACTGGGGATCTACAGTTCATTGAGGGAACCATGAGTGCAAATATGTATTGTAACATACTGAAGCAGAGCATGATCCCCTTTCTTTGGAGAATGAGCCACAGGGCAGTATTCCAACATGATAACGACCCCCAAACACACCTCCAAGAAGACCACTGCCTTGCTTAAGAAGCTGAGGATAAAGGCGATGGACTGGCCAAGCATGTCTCCAGACCTAAACCCTATTCAGCATCTGTAGGGCATCCTCAAAGAGAATGTGGAGGTCTTTAACATCCACCAGCTATGTGATGCCATGACTCCAGTAACTGTAATAAAATGTTTACTCTAATGCCTGGTACATACTATTAAATTATCAGACGAATGATCATGCTGCATGCTAGTCTCATATGGAAAATGAAAAGTTTACTAACATTATGTAAATTCTCGTACGACAGAATAAAAATTCAGATTTGATGTAGTGTATTGTATTGTATTTGTATTGTGTTTTCGAACGACCACTGTACTGACTAAATGAAAATCGTACGACCTGGTATATGAGAAAAGTTAACATGCTTGTCCCATTGGATAATTTTGCATGAATTATCATGATCGGCTCTTGAAAGCTGTGTACTAATGATCAGAGTATTGTACGATCGATTTGAAAGCAGTATTTTTTTGTACGATTTTCTGATAGTGTGTAAGGGCCTAAGCTTCCCTGAGGAGGTTCCGCTGCCATTTTTTGAGGTTAGAAGAAAGGAGGTTTAATGACAGATTGCAAAAAGAGTTCTTTACTGTTAGAGCAATAAAAATGACTCCCTACCCCAGGAAGGTGCTAGCTGAGAGCATCAACAACTTAACAAATATGTTAGATGTTTTGCTCAGGAAGCAGAATATAGAGGGCTATGGAAATTGTTAGAGAACAAACTATATAACTATTTAGAGTTTTTATTTGATTAGAACAAAGAATATTTTTTAGGCAAGTTTGCTTAACCAAAAATTCTTATCTCAGTTGTGCACAGCTTATACTTTGGTTATTGAATTACACAAGAGGAAGCTCTAAATAACCTTTTTTTTTTTTTTTTTTGCTTGATCAGTACCAGCAATGTTTGAATTTGTCTGGTCTTGCCTTGTATAGTCATCCTAAGTTTTGTATATTGCACCACAGGTGACCTAGTTACTTTATCTTGAAAATGGGATTTTTTAACGGCTACCCTGGGCAGAACCATTAACAATTAAATGATGCAGTTCTCAACTGTTGTTTAGTCTAGGTAAGCTCTGGTGCCCCGAGAAATGCAAAAACAAAGTGCTGCATAGTCTCAGCCTGTACATCAAATCCAACTGCAAAACAATGCATTTATCTTGTAACAGCAAAAATATCTGACAACCTGCTCAAGAAATGTGATATTCTAGAAGAAGGATATTACAGGAGAAAAGAGGCCCACTGCATGTACTGGACTATGACGTTTATATAAACACCTTCATTTAGTGAAAAATGTGAAATTCAATAATAATGAATGCAAAGGATATACATTTTAAATTCAACACATAGTTGCGTGCATGCCACGCGTGCCGGCTGCGCGAACCGGCGGCACGCGTGGCATGCACGCACCCGCCCCTATTAGGAAGCGGGGAAGCTGATCCACGGGACCGGCGGCCGTGATTTCCGCCGGGCACCTGCGATTGTTCCCCACTAAGAGAGAATGACGGTCTGCTGTTGTAAACACAGCAGACCGTTGTTCTCTCTGAAATGAACACAGAGCGCCTGTGATCCTCCTATATAGGGTCACAGGTCTCTGTGTTCATTTCACAAGTCCCTCCCCATACAGTTAGAAAACCCTCCCCTAGGCTCACACTTAACCCTTTGATCACCCCTGGGTTAACCCCTTCCCTGCCAGTCTCATTATTACAGTAACAGTGCATATTTTTAGCACAGATTACTGTAGTAATGTCACTGGTCCCCACAAAGGGGTCAAAAATGTCAGTTAGGGGTCCAATCTGTCCGCTACAATGTCGCAGTCCCGCTAAAAATCGCAGATCGCTGCCATTACTAGTAAAATAAATTAAAAAATAAAAATGACATAAACCTTTCCCCTAGTTTGTAGACGCAATAACTTTTGTCCAAACCAATGAAAATACGCTTATTGGGATTTTTTTTTACCAAAAATAAGTAGCAGAATACAAATTGGCCTAAAAGGATGAAAAAAATTTATTTTTTTTGGGGAATGTTATATAGAAGACAGTGAAAAATATTGTTTTTTTCCAGAATTGTCGCTCTTTTTTTGTTTATAGCGCAATAAATAAAAATCGCACAGGTGATCAAATACCACCAAAACCTCTACAGCGCTATCAATGTGGGAAAAAAAAGGGCATCAATTTTATTTAGGTACAGTGTCGCACGACCGAGCAATTGTCCATTAAAGTAATGCAGTGCCGAATTTCAAAAAATGGCCTGGTCATTAAGGGGGCAAATCCTTCTGATTTAGAAGTGATTAAACACAGTGGACAGGCTGAAGACATGTGGACATTTTGAAAGGCATGATAATGACATTTTTCAATTTTTTTTTTTTGTGAGTCCTTAAAGTAATCTCAGTCATAAAAATCACAACTAAGCGTTAGGATGTTAATGTAACTTACAAATTACTTTCAATATTTTTAAAGATGTCATTAAAATAATAACTTTTAAGCATGCCATGAAGGTCCTTGTTCCCGTCTCCCACTTTTTCTCCAGGCACCATGTCACAGGGGCTAGTAGTGGAAACTAAACTATGTGGAAGTTCTATTGCACAGGCATGTTCTCCCATTGTCATCATCAAAAGGCCTGCCATGAATAATGACGTGTAATCATCACTGAAGTGAGGGCACGTAGACAGGAATTGACTGCAAAGGGGCTGCAAAAGATAAACAATGCTAAGATACAATGGATGAAAAAGATTCACAGGAAAAAAAAAAAGTAAAAACAACATATGAAAAGATAAAGAAAACATGTTAAAAAATGTAATTTAGTAATGGTTTATATTTACTATAGTTCTCTTAGGTGGCCATACATGGTTCAAATCTCGGCCGGTTCAGCAGGAATCGGCCTAGATTCAAACAGTTAATGGGAAGGGTGAATGTACCAAGTTGATCGGTCGATCAACTTGGGTACAACCAGCCTGCCAGATTCTCTTGCGATTATCACAGGCAGCTGCTATACCCATTAGCAATAATTACTGTATTCTCCTGGGGGGAGAAGTCAGTCCCCCCCCCCCCCCCCCACCCAGGAGAAGACAATGGCTCGGCAGAAAGGATTCCCGTACCAACACTGTCTGTGTGAATGGGGGAATTGAGCAAATTTCTTTCCTGCAAAGAAATTTGCTCCGTGTATGGCCAACCATACTGTGCACTTGAATCCCAGTTAAGTAGTTTTATATAACTGGTAAACAGGATTTTCTGGTGTCTTCTGTTGTAGACAGAAAAAGTCTGTTCTGTGTGTGTAAAAATTCACTGACGGTCATCCATAGTTGTTAAAGTAGTATTCTACCCTCACTGGAAAATAATTGCTCTATGTAAACGTGTAAAATGAAACAGGGTCACACTTTTATTTTATTAGAACTGCTGGGACCTTGATGAAGGGGGACACACCCCAAGAGCTTGTCCTGAAAAATTGTATTGTACTGCAAATAAAAAAGGTATCATGGACAGTACTCAATTGTTTCTGGAACTTAAATTTGTGGTTAGATAATCCGTGAGCTGTGTGTGGTTCTGTGAATCCCTGAGGCTATTTCTATTTTGAGCTGACGTACACCCATATGAAATATATATCATATGCTCTGTTCACTAACCAGAAAACATGTGTGTTAAACTCAGTCAATGAAGGTCTCAGTACAAGAAATTAAGCCAGCGTGCAGGCACTCTAGGTGCACAGCCTAGGGTGACAACTTTGCTCTAGCATAGACAGACGCACAGGTAGCCTTGACACTTTTTGACAGGAAGCTACAATGAAGGTGGCTACTGGCAGGAACTATGGGTTAAAAAAAAAAATAAAAAAATATATCAAGCAATAGATTGGCTACAACTAAAGTTTACAATACAACTCATTTTTTTTCTTCCCAATTAGGCCAATAGAAGGATGCAGCACACATGCACTAAATGCTTTATTTCCTTTTCTATGGAAAAAGGGCCACTGGATATCAGTGATGAAGCCATATCCCAACCATCTGCAAAAAGGGATCTCTACTGTGCAAAAGTCTAAGCCTAAGATAGAAGTCTAAAGTGGGGTACACACTAGCAGAAAATATGCCGAAAATTCCCCTTCCGAGGTAAAATCGTACGATTTTCGGCTAGTGTGTACACAACTTTCAGCAGCCGATGCCGACATTTTCAACGAAAAAAAAAACGGAGGGACAAATACCAAAATTTTTATCGTCCATCCCCAGCACGACCAAGTTTAGTTTAATGTGTATGCAGTACATCCATGAAAAATCAGATACGAAAGGCCATGATCTGAAGTTGCTGACGACCCAGAATTCTAGGAACAAACGTCCCAAAAAAAACGGACGAGAAATTTCGTGAACATTATGCACTGTAAACTAAAAACGGTTATGACCGCTGAGCATGAGAGAGCAAAATCAGAGGATATTTCGTCTGATTCTCGTCAAGTGTGTACGAGCCTTTAGCCTAAGATAGAAGTCTAAAAATGAATCATTTTTAGGTTTACCATCATCTTATGTAGTAAAGTATTGTACAGTGTAAAATATGTATAGCAGCAGCAAAGTAACAATATGGGTCACTGTGCCCCTCCCTTTTTTTTTTCCTGTGGCCCCTTCCAAACTTTGCTTTTCCCATGGCCCCTGTCCTGCCTTGAAAATTAGTTTCACTTCTTTTAGAAATTCATTAAAAAAAAATAAAAAATATAAGGTTTTATTCAAAGGGTTAGACCGGCCATGTGGAAATCTGGTGGAAATCTTGGCCGGTTCAGCGGATGGGTAGGCTGAATGTACCAAGTTGATCAATCCATCAACTTGGGTACAACCAGCCTGTTGGATTTTACTTGTGATTATGGCTAGCGGCTGCTATAGACGTTAGCAATGATAACTATATTACCAAAAGTATTTAGTTCACCATTGGGATGAACTAGAGCGGAGACTGCAAGCCAGGCCTTCTCGTCCACAATAGTAGCTCAGTTTACAAAAGTGCTTCTAGAAGAACGGTCAAACATTTCCATAGACACACTCCTAAACCTTGTGGACAGCCTTCCAAGAAGAGTTGAAGCTGTTATAGCTCCAAAGGGTGGGCCAACTTAATATTGAACCCTACAGACTAAGGCCCCTTTCACACTATCCGTCCGTCGGACAGATTCCGTTTTTCTCAGCGGGGGATCGAGCCGCCGATCCCCCGCTGAGCAGCAGGAGGACAGCTGTGTCTCCGCGCTGTGTGCGGAGACACAGCTGTCAGTTCCCCATGCATCTCTATGGGGGAAATCGGATGGGAACGGACCGTCGGTCCGTTCTCATCCGATCCGATCCGCTGGACGGATGGAAAATAGGGTTTCCATCCGTCCAGATTTGACGGATCGGATCGGGCCGGATGTCAGCGGACATGTCTCCGCTGACTTCCGATGCCCCATAGGAATGCATGGGGGGACCGTTCAGATCCGCCAAAAAAACGAACAGGCGGATCTGAACGCCTGTGTGAAAGGGGCCCAAGACTGGGATGCCATAAAAAGTTCATGTGAGTGTAAAGGCAAGCGTCTAAATACTTTTGGTAATATAGTGCATGTTCCTTGTGTTGTGAGATACATCAACAAAACATGCCATTAATGACAAGGGGCTTCAACAGTGCAGTCTCTGCCATTTATGTGATTTATTGATACAAATGTTTACAATAATAATTACAAATTCTTTTTTAACAGTCAATAAGATAATCTAGACTTCAAAGTGTTTTTGCTAATGCAGCACCAACATTTTTTAGGCATTACATGCCAAATCTGCATATCCCACCCAAAGGTATTCTCTGAATGCCAGTTTCCACCCCTCCCCTTTCATTTGCCTCTTTTATGTGTGTCCTGACCAATTACAATCTGTCCTGCTGAAACTGAGACAAGGTAAAGAAAAGAAAGGCAATCCCGGGAATAATAGCAATGGGCCCACAAGAATGCTGAAAAACTCACAGGCACAGTGGGGGCCTTTTGCCTTACCTCATTCATCAAGCCTAAAAGTCCTAAAAGGACATTTAACCACTGTATTTTGTATTGAAAAAAACAAAAGCTATTTATGTCTCCCGTATTACTTTAAACCACTCTCTCATTTTCAGATAATAAATCTTTGTCCTGTTCTGTGTGCTGCAGCTCTGGTACAAATTGTACCTAATTGTTTTATTACAGCAAATCTGGTTCATTCTGGATGTCATTACTGTAAAGGCAATTGAATAAAATTGGTATTTTTTTTTTTTTTTTCTGAGGTGATGGGTACAATTTAAAAAGAAAAAGGAAACAAGGGCCGTTCCAGACATTGTAGTTGCAATGTAGCAATTTAGTCAATAGCTGCTTATCTGTTTATTTTTCTTCTAAGGGTCAAAGGTTAGCAGGCTGCTAAATTGGAGGTGCTGTGTTAGCCAATGACCCATTTCTGTCTTTGTCAGATGCAAGACAATTTGTTAGCGTGTCACAGCATGGACTTCACAGGTAAATAAAGAGTGTTTTTTTTTCTTAGCAGAATTGCAATTACTCCAGTCTAATAATAGATAGATTTTCCTTTTTTTACATTAGTTCCTCAAAATATCCAATTGTCCAGGAGAATATACTTCTCTAGTTCTCTACTTCTCAAGACGACAACAATAAGACATGGCTGAGCAGTACTTTTCTTCCTGTATGACTACTTAACATAGTAATTGAGAGAGCTAATGTGATACTTCCTTAACAGTGTAATGACTCCCTGAGTGGCTCTAGGAAGCTGATATACAAAGAGACAAGTAAGGATAAGGTGAAAGTTGCTTTATAGAGTGTTAGCACTCTTAAAAAAATATACAGATGTTACAGAAAACGTTGATAATTGAAAATATCGGAGCTGGCTTATGTTTCGCAGTGTGAAAAAATGTTAAAAATCTGATCCTTGTATGATTGTTCAGATCCCAGCATGTTCTTTCATTACTATTTGAGTGGAGATAGAAATCTTTTAAAAATGTAGAAATATTTAGATTGGCATGGTGATGGCATGTTCATTCCCAATCTGTCCAGTGGGGTTTACTTATCTATGTTTATGATGTAACGTTTTAAAATCATCCTTACTAAAGAATCCTTAGTAAAACTGATAGCATAGTGCTAATTAAGAAAATAAATGCCATTGACGGAATAGCACATAAACACTATTCAGAAACAACTCCAAAAATTGAAAGGATGTCCACTACATGTGTAAAGTGTTACTAAACCCACAACAGTAAAATCAGTCTGTATATGCAGTAAAGCATGCTTAAAGTGATTGTTAAGTCTTTTTTAATTTTATTTTAAATAACAAACACATTATACTTACCTCCTATATGTAGTTGGTTTTGCACAGGGACCTGAATCCTCCTCTTCTCGGGTCCCTTGTTGCTGCTCCTAGCCTCTCTTTCCTGTCGAGTGCCCCCACAGCAAGCAGCTTGCTCTGGGGGCCCCCAAGCCGAGCTGCAGCTCCGTGTGTCCATGCAGACAAAGAGCTGCGGTTTACCCCAGGCCCCTTTCTCTACTGATTGGCAAACTGAATTTGATTGACAGCCGTGGGAGCCAATGGCGCCGCAGCTGTGTCTCAACCAATCAGGAGAGAGAGTCCCGGGTGGCTGAGGGAATCGTGGACGTCGCAGGACAGAAATGGGCTCAGCATATATAAGAAAAAAATGCATAGCCAGTAAAAAAATATCCCAATATTGCCATTACCAGTGGGTATCTGCCAACATAGCCAAAACCATGCATACAAAAAATATCCCGCATTGACACGGGTAAAAGTAGCTATAGAGCTGGCAAAATATTTACACACAGGGATATGTAAGGAACAGGATTACTTTATTAATAAAATAGTGGCAATGCAGTCACACATGAAGGTGTTTCAGTAGCTGCACCTAAAAATGTAAATTACATCCAACAAAAAACGGTGCACAAGACATACAAAAACAAAGTGTGGAGAACAAACGGCCGGTGCCAGGGACCTCTTGCATATGGACAGATACCCATGGCCAGGGGCTGACTGGCAACCTTCGGCCAAGGGGGCAAGTAAAAACCAGAGGCCCACAGTGCAATAACTCAGCCCCCCCTCACACTCTCCCTGTTCCTGGCCTCCTCCTGACCCCCATTTAAGGCTGAAGCTCCACTCCAGGTACTCTCTTCTCACTGACCGAATCTGGGTTCCCGGCCTGGCCAGCAGGGGGTGGTTGGGGAAGCTGGGACAGCTCAGTTGGGGCTGGCTGGGGGAGGAGAGTCTCCAGTGGGGCATGGAACCGATCTCTGCTCAGACAGTTTACACCATCTATGCAGTGGGGGGGCTGCGCTCTGTCCTTGTCTTCAACCCACGCTCAGTAGGTCAGTGGCAGGAATCCTTTAGGCATGTCTGTGACAGAAGCAGTGCAGCCTTTTTACAGGGCATCAGACCAGCCAGGGGGGGGGGGGAATTGCCCCCCTGGCCCAGTCCTCCCCTGCCAATGGCAAAGCTCAGTGAATTGAGAATAATATAGGTACTAGGGGTCCCTCACTATGCAAGCCCCTGGGAGCTCGAGCTACATAGAAAAGGGGAGGAAAGGGATGGTGTGAACCATCAAGGGGGGGACCGCTGGCTGACTGGATCACAGTTGGCTGGAAGACTGACAGTCCATTTCAATACCAGTATAGTACCTCTGAATAGGGGATAGTTTTACAATCAGACTGAAAAAAAAAAGTAACTGGTGTGCTAGTAGTAGTATGAGGGTTCCTCTAAATATTCCATGGTTCCAGGTGGAATATAGCAAACAATTGTATAGCTATTGAAGAGGCAGGGGAGGGTTTGGAAGCGGGAAGAAGGACGGAGGACACCGTGTATCGGTAAATAAAATCAGTCTTCCGCTATTACCAAAAGGGCTGTGGGAGCAGCAAAGGTATGACAAGTCAAAACAGAGCTGGGCATATGATACGTTACCCTCCTTGGCTCTGATTGTATATCATGCTCCGCCAGGTAAATATTAGGGAGGCTGCTGCACACAGAAGGTTTTTTATCCTAATGCATAGAATGCATTAGGATAAAAAAAAACCTTCTGACTTTACAACTCCTTTAAAGCGGAGTTCCACCCACATATACGATTTTGCACCATTTAGTTAATGCATGCACCTTAAAAACATATTGCCTAACTTTTTTTTTTCTGTGTTCGTTTTACCTTCTCTTCCATTGTTATTCTTCATTGCTTCCTATGTACGTCATTTCCTTGATTGCTTTGTAACCTCCTCCTTCCTCCTCCTTCCTCCTGCTTCCTTCTGGGACCTGTGTGTGTCCAGAAGATGGCGGCACCACTCAGCAAGTGCAGCACGACTAGTGCATGTGCAGTAAGAAATCGGCTGTGAAGCCTGAAGGCTTCATTGCCAGTTTACCTTAGTTGCAATGCCAGCGCCTGCACCCAAAGCCGATTGACGAATCAGCTTGGGGTGCGGACATCGCAGGAACCCTAGACAGGTAAGTGTCCTTATAAAAAAGGTTAGCAGCTATAGTATTTGGGCAGTATTTGTAGCTGCTGACTTTTAATTTTTTTTTTTTTGTACAGGCTGGAATTCCTCTTTAAGAAAAAGAAGGATCCTTTCGTGCTCAGGCCTCTATCCAAAATCACCTGCTAGCATTATACTCTGGTAAAGTATATCAAGATAATATAGAAAAAATGTGCAGCGCTATAAAACATATGAAATAAAGTGCATACAAATCCACAAATAAAGTGCTATGCAATGCATTGAAAAAATCATCAGATATAAAAAATTCTTATGTAATAAATCATAAAAGTTCCACAAATAGAGTTACTAGCAAGAAATATTAATAGAAAAATATATCAAAGTGTCTAAAAAGGAGAAAAAAGGAGTTTGCAAATAGCCAATACACAGGGAAGGAACCGCAGTCCATTTATAGTATATGTGGGAATATCCCAGAAAACACCCAGAAACAAGATCTCTCCACCACATGCTGTAAAGTGGGGGTTTTACCGGATGGTTATGACCCTGATTTGGGTGGTCAATATGGGCCTTAGTGAATGTATTGGAACATCAATGGCGCCCACATTACAAGTATGGTTAACGAAAGATGCTTTAGGCACTCTTGCCCGTCATCAGGGATGCATATCCTCCGCCAGACATCAAGCACAGTCAACCAGGTAGCTCATCAAATCAGTGACACAAAGAAAGCAACCATAGTGTAATACAGTATAACATTTTTTTTTTCCATAAACATTTTTAATAAATCTAAAATATTGCACTTATATGGTTAAACAGCATATGAGCATATTGTAGGAGCAGACAAATCAGTTTGCCAGTACCCAAAATGGCCACGATCGGCTGTGCATGCGTTGTGAGTTCCGCCTCGTACATCCTAGCTCTGCCTATGTTTCTTATACTCACTGTGGAATGTAAGGAGTTAACCCTCTGCACTGTGTAAAAAGGCTGTTTGATCCTGTCATTGCTGATTCTCCCCTTCTTCCACAGTCCCCAAACCATTTCCTGATAGAACAGAGTCCTGGGAGAATTCTGCACATGCTCAGTTTGGTGTGTATTTCTAGAGAGTTTTTTTTTTTCTTAGGAGAGTGCATGTGATCAGTACAGGGCCAATCAGCACTGTCCAGACAGCCTCATAGGACAATCAGAGTAGAATGAAAACTCCTCCCACAAGCTTTAACCAGACACTGATAGAAGTCACAAGACTGCTATATACTGCTGATGAGAAGAGATATTTAGCAGTTTATATTTTCTAAAATAATTGCATTTCCATGTTCTGTGGGATATAGTGAATGCAGGGTCCTGCGTTTAGTAACACTTTAAGCCAAAGTTGACTTACCAACACTTCCACCCTTCCAGGTGTACATGAATAAAGTCTTAGAGTGGTACTAAACAGAGAAGTGTAAATTGCCATACTTTTGTTCACATAAATCATATATATCATGCCACTGTATTTTTTTTTTAATCCTTTAAGTACTTTATTCCCGCAGAGCTGTTGTGTGGTCACATGATATTTCCCTGTTCTTTGGCATCTTCAGAGAAAAATCCTAGTGAGGGTATCTATTACTACATTACTACAGTATCAGTCCGTCTGCACAGCCCTGATTGGTGCTGTGCTAGTCACATGACTAAAAAAAAAAAAAACTGTTTCAGAAGAGCAATTCAAATTAGATTATAAATAAAAAAAGCTGTTTTACTGCTCCCTATAAATCTTTATTGAACATCAGATGTGTATTTTTGTGCATTATTATGATGTAGGCGGAGTCAAAGATGATTGACATTAGCTTTAATTTTGTTCAGACGCATCTGCAAGCAAAGCTCTTTTTTTTTTCTTTACAGGTATTAGCAATTACATTAGATATATTTAATACTAATTTATATTAAAACTAAGATTTTTTGGAGTTTCTTAGCAAATGAAATCAGTCAGCATACTACACTGAACAAAATTTTAAAAATTCAAATTCAAAAATGCCAGTTAGTGTCTAATTGCCTGCTGCAATATCACAGTCCTTCTGTAAGTCGCTGATTGCCTCCATTAGTAGTAAAAAAATAAATAAACAAATATAAATTCCATAAAAAATATCCCATAGTTTGTAGATGTTTTAACTTTTGCACAAGCCAGTCAATATACGCGTATTAGGATTTTTTAAATTACAATATGTAGCAGAATACATATTGGTCTAAATTGATGAAAAATTAAATTTTTTCAATTTTTTTAATGGATATATTTTATAGCTGAAAGCTTTTTTTAATTGTGATTACAGAGGTAATCAAATACCACCAAAAGAAAGCTCTATTAGTGGGAAAGAAAGGACATACATTTTATTTGGCTACAGTGCCGCACGACCGCTCAATTGTCAATTAAAGTAACGCAGCCCAGTATCGCTAACAATGGGCTGATCATGAAGGGGGGTAAATCTTCCGAAGCTGAAGTGGTTAAATATAAAATCTTGAGGGCAGCAATCTTCAGAAACCAATCATAATTTGTTAATAACTGGTATGACTTTAGCAAAGTTATAGTAAAACTAAAGGCAAAACTTTTTTTTTTCTCTTTAATTTTTAAGTGCGGAGAGGAATCAGAACACGTCATGTTTTTATTGCTGTCTATTCCCCTGTTAAGGAGATTCACCCTCTCCGTTTGTCTTGTTCACCATTATCAACAAAACTGAAATTTTGAGTTCTCACCACAACAGGAAAAGAGAGGAAATCATTCAATGGTGACACTAGTCCTGGTAAACCATGGATTCAATGATTTTGGAGAGATTTCCCCCCACTTCCAGTTGTGGCCATAGGACAGGTAGTGAATGGAAATCTCCCTAATAGGACACAGGTGGTATAAAAAAGAAACCTACTGGGGGGGGGGGGGGGGGGGGTATAACCCTACTTGTATCCAGAATAAAAAAAAATAGAAAGTTTTGCGTTTACTTCCACTTTAATTCTAATGATTTCTGCGCCTAAGATTGAGCAATTTAGAACAAAAAACTCTCCTTACTTCAGTAAAGGAGTATTTTATATAAGTAGTAAAGTAAAACCTTGGATTGCGACTCTGCGAGCATACTGTAATTCAATCTGGAAACATGCTTGTAATCCAAAGCAATCGTATATATCAAAGCAAATTTCCCCATAAAAAATAATGGAAACTCACATGATTCGTTCCACTACCATTTATTCATAAGTCCTTCAATTTATAGTCTATATAAAAAGATTATAGCAATGTGATAGGTTGTATAACCATAAAATGTCCATCCACAAATGGCATTCTCCACAAGGGGATTAGAAGCAAAATATAGCAGGAGTTACAGAGTATAAAAGAGAAGAGAGGCACCTCTAAGTGTAGCAATATGGTTCCATTTAATGAAGGTTCAACATTTAGCAACTCACATGGTTAATGAATAAAACAGGCACATATAAGTATGCAGGCATCCGGGGTAAAGCTGTCCACAAAGACCGTCCTCAGCATTGCCGGCTCTCACCACTGTCAGTCTGTATTTGTGACTTGGAAGACTACCCTGCAGCAGAGCGATCTGAAAGCAAGGCTTGAAGCGCTCGTGGAGCACAGCGTGGAAGGGATGATGTCGATGGCGGTGCGGAGGATGGTCTATGTGGACAGCTTTACCCCGGGTGCCTGCATACTTAGATGTGCCTCTTTTAATCATCAACCAAGGGAGTTGCTTAATGTTGAACCTTCATTAAATGTAACCATATTGCTACACTTAAGAGGCGCCTCTCTTCTCTTTTATTATCAGTTGTGACCTGATGCTACTCTTCCATCAAGACATTGCTTGTATATCAAGTCAAAATTTATTTTAAAAATATGCTTGTCTTGCAAAGCGCTCTCAAACCAAGGTTTCCCTGTATCTTTAATATAAATATGCTTTAGCTAAGCATATGAGCACACTAATCATATCACATTGCACTAACCCATGTCCATGGAGCTGGTATTCAGTAAGAGCATGTTATCTTGTTTTGAAGCTTTGTGCATGCTTATATGAATTGCATCCGTGCCTTGTTGAACCACTTTATATGCACTACAGAAGGTTCTTAGTCTAAATATTCAAACCACTCTCCAATACTCACTGAATTCATGTGATGCCAGCTTGTTGCAATACGATTGCCTCTTAGAAACACTACAATATTGTTGTAGACTTTCAAGTGAAAACTACAGAGGAACCAGGCATTATCCCCTTCAGGAGAGCAGCTATAGCTGTTCTAAAAGAGGGAACAGCACAGGCATCAAGGACCGCAATAAAACCAAAAACACAAATCCTAAAAAAAAAAAAAATCCTATGTCCTGCTAGTGGGTTTGAACACATTAGCAACAGCAACATTTAGATATGAATATAAGATATCTAAGTCTGAAATATTCCACATATTGTTAAGCCATGGTTCACACTAGCGTGGCTTCAAAGTCTTCCGACTCTAAACCTGGGCCGCACATGGCAACTTCATTGCGGCTTGCAAACGACTTCTTTAAAAGAAGTAAAAGCAAGTTGCTCTGAAGTCACCCCAAGTAGTGCAGGAACCTTTTTCTTTATCGGAGCGACATAAGTTTAGATTAGAACGGTTCAATTGCACTTAATGTGGCGTGACTTGTTAGGGGACTAAGGCTGGCCCTACATTATACAATTTTCTGTACAATTTTCTTGAAATTTACATTACACGGATTATAACAAACTTTGTTGCAAATTTCTACCTTTTGTTATTCTGAAGAAATCCTTGTTTGTTCCTCTGTGTCTTTGTGCTGAGTGAGTCTAATGGGAGTGGTTTCATAATTATTTATCAGCTGTGCAGCTTCCAGAGCACTAATGAGGAAAGCTGCTGGGCCTGCATCCCTTTAGACGTTTTCCTATTAGGAGTATCTCACCAAAAATGATATTTTTGTTGCAGGGGATGCCAGAAATCTGACTTGTAACTTAGTGCAGACTTCTGCAAAATTGGGGAGCCAATCACACAAACAGGAAATTATGTTTCTGGGGTGTGGTCAGTACACATTCTGTGTACAGAATAGCTCCAGGTAGCCATATTCGAGGAGGAGGGGCGCTGTGACTGAAGGAGGAGACACTGCGAGAAGACGGAAGCAAAAAGCAGGAATGTGTGTGTGGGCGTGCAGCGTGAGAGAGTGAGTGAGTGAGAAGGAGCAGGAGCTGCGGGGGGAGCCGGTGCAGGTGCGGGAGATCTCGAGGGGAGCCGAGGTGACCGGAGACTATAGGGGTGAACCATCTGAACGGCGGCAGCGGCGGAGGACCTGGAGGGACTGAAGGAGGAACAGGACGTGAGTAGGTGACCGATCAGCTGATCAGCTGTTCGGCTGCTGGGGGGGGGAAGTCAGAAGGAACTGTGACTGACTGTTACGGTGCTGTGACTGGACTGTGACTATAGCTGTGCCCTGACTGTGCTGTGATTGTACTGTGACTGTACTGTGACTGTAGCTATACTGTAACTGTACTGGGACTGTGACTGTAACTGACTGACTAAATTGTGGGTGTAAAGTAGTATCTGAGCACCTGCGAGTACCTAGCGGTACCTGAGCATTTGGGAGTACCTGCGAGTGTCTGGGAATAACTGTAAGTGCCTGAGTAAGAGTGTTGTGCGTCTGAGAGTGTTGTGCGTCTGAGAGTGTTGTGCGTCTGGAAGTGTTGTGCGTCTGAGAGTGTTGTGCGTCTGAGAGTGTGGTGCGTCTGAGAGTGTTGTGCGACTCTGGGCATTGTGCAACAGTGAGGGTGTGCGACTGTGAGTGTGTGCGACTAAGTGACAAGTGAGTGTAGCAGAGTACTAGAGGGTGAGAAGGTAGAGTTAGGAAGCCAGGAAACAGCCACACAGGACAGACTTTAATTACTAAATCCCCATTAGATTAGATTAGTAGGTACAATGCCCGGCGGGTGTGGAGATGCGACTCGGTGTACATCTTGTGATATGTATGCGTTCCTCGATTATGCGATCAAGGGCAAATACAAATGCACAAAATGTAAGCACGTTGCTTCCCTGGAAGCTCAGGTCCTGAATCTAGGGAGGCAGCTGGCAACACTGAGCCAAATGTCCATACCGAAGGAGAGCCAGGATTGTACCAGTCAGACGCAGGCAGGGGCTTGCACAGAGGTGGGCGGAGAAATGGAGGTGCAGGCATCAGAGCAGAGTAGAGGGGAGACAGTTAGGAGGGGTAGAAGGGGACAAGGCAAGGAGGCTGATCCTGGGCTGGAGCACCCCAATAGATACACCCCGTTGCGTGATGTTGGGGAAACCAGTTAGGGACCAGCATTGCTGGAGCAGAGCGACGCCCCTAGCTGCCAGGGAAAGAACTCCTCCAGTGAGGCCGGGAGAAAGGGAAAGGAAAGACAGGTGCTGGTGGTAGGGGACTCAATTATTAGAAGGACAGACAGTGCAATCTGCCACAAAGACCGTGTGCGCCGAACGGTCTGTTGTTTACCGGGCGCTCGGGTTCGGCACATCGCGGATCGGGTGGACAGATTATTGGGTGGGGCTGGGGAAGACCCAGCTGTCATGGTACACATGGGTACCAATGACATAGGCAGAGGAAGATGGAGAGTCCTAAATGATTTCAGGGACTTTTGAGCTAAGTTGAGGACTAGGACCTCCAAGGTAGTAATTTCAGAAATACTACCTGTACCTCGAGCCACACCAGAGAGGCAGCGGGAGATTAGGGAAGTTAACAAGTGGCTGAGGAGCTGGTGTAGTAAGGAGGGTTTCGGGTTCCTGGAGAACTGGGCCGACTTCTCAGTCGGCCACCAGCTCTATGGTAGGGACGGATTGCACCTAAATGGGGAGGGTGCAACTGTACTGGGTGAGAAAATGGCCGAAAACTTAGAGGGGCTTTTAAACTAGGTGATGGGGGGGAGGGTACAGATGTAGAATTAGCCAGTGGAAAGCAAGATCCAGAGGGCAGAAATGGGGACATTAGTGGTAGGGTGTTTGGAGCTCCTAAACCCAGGAGGGGTATGGGGAGAAATCACAAGAGCAGCCTAAAAACATCAAATGAGGATATTTGTAACCGATCAAGATTACGAGGCTTGTATACCAATGCCAGAAGCCTGGCCAACAAGATGGGAGAGCTGGAGCTGCTGATGTTTGAGGAGGACTTAGATTTTGTGGGGATAACAGAGACTTGGTTTGACAGCTCTCATGACTGGATGGCGACCATTCAGGGGTATTCCCTTTATCGCAGAGATAGAGAAGGTAAAAAAGGGGGAGGGGTATGTCTGTATATTAAGAACAGCGTACAGGTAAATATGAGGGATGATATTAATAATGGAGCTATGGACGAGGCAGAATCCCTATGGGTAGGACTTCAAAGGGAAGGCACTGTGGGGAAAGTAATATTGGGCGTATGCTATAGGCCCCCCAACCAGAGGGAGGAGGGGGAGGCGGACCTCCTTTTACAAATAGGATTGGCAGCAAGGATGGGAAATGTCATTATAATGGGGGACTTTAATTATCAAGATCTAGACTGGGCAGAAGGAACCGCACATTCAGCCAAGGCTCGGCAGTTCCTAAATGTTTTGCAGGACAATTTCATGGGTCAGATGGTGAATGCACCGACAAGAAACAATGCGGTTCTTGACCTACTGATTACCAACAATATAGACCTGCTCACGGATATAGAAATACGGCACACCTTAGGAAACAGTGACCATAGGTCAGTTAGTTTCAGTATTAATTACAGTAATAGGAAACACAAGGGCAATATAAGGACACTGAATTTCAAACGAGCCAATTTCCCAAAACTGAGCTCTCTGCTAGAAAATATCAAATGGGATAGTACCCTGGGAACAAAGAACAGGGAGGAAAATGGGAGTGCTTCAAAAGCATACTTAACAAAGGGATTGACCAGTGCATTCCAAAGGTAAATAAATTTAAAAGAGCAAAACTAAACCCTGGGTGGCTAAACTCAAATATAAAAATGCATATTAGTGCTAAGGAAAAGGCCTTCAAAAAATACAAGACTGAGGGGTCATTGGCAGCATTCAAGCATTGCAATGAGTGTAATAAGAAATGTAAAGACGAAATCAGGGCGGCTAAAATAGAACACGAGAGACATATAGTGGAAGAGAGTAAAAAGAACCCCAAGAAATTCTTTAAGTATATAAACAGTAAGAAAGCGAGGTTAGAACACATTGGCCCCATAAAAGACGATAAGGGAGTTTTGGCCACAGAGGACAGGGAAAAGGCGGTAGTGTTAAATAATTTCTTCTCTTCAGTCTTGACAAAAGAATCGGGGGGGCTATACTAACCCAGCTTGTAACGCAAAACGAAACAACACACCTCAGGAAATACCGCCATGGCTAACAGAAGATAGACTTAGAACTAAACTAGAGAAACTTAACATAAATAAATCACCGGGACCGGATGGCTTGCACCCAAAGGTTCTTAAAGAGCTCAGCCAGGTGATTGCCAGACCATTATTCTTGATCTTTAAGGATAGTTTACAGACGGGTATGGTGCCAGCTGATTGGGAAAAAAGCCAACGTGGTACCAATATTTAAAAAGGGGCAGGAGTGGAAATAGAGGTCCACAGATGCACTAGATTTTGCACTCTCGAGGGAGGAGCCTGCTAATGGAGCTGATCCCGACGGCCTGCTGAGTCTCTGAGCCACCGCCCAGAGAGATGTGAGGGAATGCTCTCTCACCTAGCCTCGATGCCTGCCTAGCTGGATCCCGCTGCCCCCCCACCCACCCCGCTACCCGGAGGCCCCGACCCGGTCCTGGTTGCCGACCCCCCCTGAGGCTTGGAGGAGGGAGAACGAGCACCCTGGGTCCCTCCGGGAGACTGGAATCGGCTGTGTATTGGAGATTGGCCGCCGAGTGCAGGAGCTGCTGAGAAGCTGGGAGAGCCGGCGTCCAGGATCAGGAGAGAAGGTTTGATTGGAGTGAACACCGTCGAGGGGCCAGTGCTGGAGGGATCCAGTCTGGAGAGACCCAGCAACATTGGATATCGTAATCATCCCCACCATACCACTATACAAGGGACGCCACAGATTAGCCGAAGGGGACTGGTGAGAGGGGAAACCCCCCAGAATTTTCATATGAACGATATCAAAACAGTCTTTCTTAAAAATACTATCATCATTTTGGAGTGTATAAATTAAGAGCTAATGTGACTGTGATGGAAAAATGGTGTGGGACCCTGCTTGCTTGAGTGCGAGAGAAACCCCCAGAGAGGTTGTACGTTTATTTTTTAACATCAGCTCTTCTTAAAAAGCACTGTCTTATTATCATCTATGAGTATGTAGCTTAATAGAACAGAGGGACTAATCTGAAAAAAGTGCGGGACTATGCTTATTTAAGCGAGAGGGGAAATCCCCTAGAACCCCCCTGCGTTGGATCATAAAATCAACCTTCCTTGAAGCACTGTTAAATTATCACCCAGGAGTATATAGCTTAAAGAGTCAATGAGACTGTTGAGAAAAAATGTGCGGGACTCTGTTTACCAAAGTATGAGGGGAAACCCCTATAGAATTGCACTACATTTGATCTCATTCCTAGTCCTTCGTGAAAGTATCAGTATATTTTCATCTATGAGTTTATAGGTTAATGAGTCAGAGGGATGGTTCTGAAAATTGTGCGGGACGCTGCTTACTTATGGTAGAGGGGAAACCCCCCAGGATTCTATTCCACATGATCTCAATATCAGCCCTCCTTGAAAGTACTGCTGGATTATCTTTCATGAGTGTATAGCTTAAGAATTGTCGGGACTGTTTGGAAAAAATGTGTGGGACTCTGCTTACTTATATAACTTAAGAGCTAATGTGACTGTGATGGAAAAGTGGTGTGGGACCCTGCTTGCTTGAGTGCGAGGGAAACCCCCCAGAGAGGTTGTACGTTTATTTCTCAACATTAGCTCTTCTTAAAAAGCACTGTCTTATTATCATCTATGAGCATGCAGTTTAATAGAACAGAGGGACTTATCTGAAAATAGTGCGGGACTATGCTTATTTAAGCGAGAGGGGAAATCCCCTAGAGCCCCCCTGCGTTGGATCCTAAAATCAGCCTTCCTTGAAGCACTGTTAAATTATCACCCAGGAGTATATAGCCTAAGAGTCAACGAGACTGTTGAGAAAAAATGTGCGGGAATCTGTTTACCAAAGTATGAGGGGAAACCCCTATAGAATTGCACTACACCTGATCTCATTCCCAGACCTTTGTGAAAGCATCTGTATATTTTCATCTATGAGTTTACAGTTTAATGATTCAGGGGGATGGTTCTGAAAATTGTGCGGGACACTGCTTACTTATGGTAGAGGGGAAACCCCCCAGGACTTATTGCACAGGATTTCAATATCAGCCCTCCTTGGAAGTACTGCTAGATTATCTTTCATGAGTGTATAGCTTAAGAATTGTCGGGACTGTTTGGAAAAAATGTGTGGGACTCTGCTTACTTAGGGAGGGGGGAAACCCCCTAGAATCCTCCTTCATTGGATATAATATACCGGCCCTCTCTGAAAGCAAAGACATATTGTCATCTATGAGTATAAGGCTTAAGAGAAGGTGGGTTTGTGTTGAAAAGGTTCGGGACTCTGCCTGTTTGAATGAGAGGGGAAACCCCCCAGAATTCCTATATGACCAATCTCAAATACTAGCTTTCTTAGAAAGCACTGCTACAGTATTTATTTACGAGTGTATGCTTAGGAGCCAGTTGAACGGCCCTGGAAAAAGTGCGAGACTCTACTCACTTGGGTGAGTGCGGAGGCCCCTCAGATCTTGCTTGCGCGCATTGAGAGATGTGCGGGAGTCTGAGTGCTTGAGTGAGAGGGGAAACCACCAGGGTTTTCATACGTTTGATTTCAACAAACTGCTTCCCCTGGTAGCACAGCTATATTATCATGCGTGAGTCTATAGCTTAAGAACTAGGGAGACCGTCGTGCAAAAAGTGTGGGACCTCTCTTACCTGAATCACTGAATGATATATATGATATTTAGTTTATACTGAGACATAAGAGGAAGCTACACTGAGGGCTTATTCCCCAGAGCCGAATCCACAATGAGAGGTAAACCGGCAAAGGAAGTGGCAGGGAAACCTCCAAAAACTACAGCAAGCCCAGGAACAATTAAAAAATACATGACATCTGAGGGAAAAGATCAAAACACACAGCAAGAGGATCAACCGGTTGTTAGACCCAAACAAAATACAGAGGGAACCAAGAAAATTAAGAATCAAAAGCATATAGGAGTAAGTGGAGAAGAAAGCCTACAAGTGTCAAGAGAAAGCAGTATAACAATAGAGGATGGAGACATGAATAGAGAAGAGAAATTTAATGAAAAAGATTATCCACCATCAAAATCAGAAATGCGGGAAATGTTTGCCAGCCTGGAAAGATCCATCAAAGCCGAGATGGCTACCTTACACGCCGACTTTGGGCATATTCTGGGCAGAGTAGAAGAAATAGAAGAGAAGGTGGAGTCCCAAGGAAAAGAACTAAAAAATCTAAAAGAACAAATGAGAAAAATGAAAATGGAGCAGAGAAATATGTTATACAAAATCGAAGATCAGGAGAATAGAAATCGTAGAAAAAATCTGAGAATAAGAGGATTACCAGAGAAAGGGCCAACAGAAAAATTAGAAGAAACCCTGGAGAAGTTATTTAACCCTCTGCTGGGAAAGGCGACCACAGATAAAATTGAGTTTGAGAGAATTCATAGGTTGCGTAAACCAACCAATCTACCAAAAGAGAAAACAAGAGATGTGATTGCAAGATTCCATAAATACGAGACAAGGGCCCAGATCTGGGAGAAAATGAGAAGTAGACCGGAATTAAAATATGACGGGGAGGACATTCAGATTTTCCCAGACCTGGCAAAAGAGACAATTAACAGAAAACGCACTCTTAGACCAATGGTAGAAATATTAAAGAAAAAAGATATACAATACTTTTGGAACTTCCCTGCAGGCTTAGGAGTGAGAAGAGATGGGAGGACAGTACTACTTAGATACCCAGAGGAAACCAAAGACTTTTGTGAAGCAGTAAAAATCCCACTCATAGATATTCCAGGCTGGACAGACCAGGAGTGCCCAGAGGAAGAAGTTGATGAAGGAGAATTGAATCAGTGGAAACAGAAGAAAAAGATGAAAACAAAAGGATGAAAAGGGACTGGGGGGACCGGGGGGATTGGGGGAGGGGGGGAGGGCTGGCGGAAGAAGGGGAGGAGGGGAGGAGGAGCAAGTAAGAATAAAAAACAGGTGGCCCTATGGAGATCAGCGGGCCGTCACCATTAGACCCTACGGTAGGGAAGATGGGAGGGAACGGTGACCATTAGCAGAGCTCGACCTCGGCCACAAGTCGATTGGAAAGGGAGGAAGGAGAATCGACAACCCTGATGGAGGGACCGGGAATAGTTGGGGGAGGGGAGGGTAGGGGTGGGAAGAGGAAAGGGGAAGAAAGAGGGAAAAAGAAGTCAATAGATCAAAACGTCTCCTATAAGAAAATACAAGAATTAAGAGAACCCAAAAGACAAGAAAAATCAGAGGGATTAATGCCATCTCTTAGGGATCCCTGGTGTTGGTTGAACAGTTTTTATGGCCACCTTAGAGTTGAAGAGATGATAGAGAAAGACAGTAATGAAGATTAAGAAACAATGGTTATAGTTAACATATTATCTTACAATGTCCGAGGTTTAAACTCTCCAGAAAAAAGGAAAAAAATTTTAAAAGAAATTAGTTATTTGAAGGCAGATCTGACATTCTTACAGGAGACTCATTTATCTCATGCAACTAATATTAGATTATATTCTAAGAGCCATCCTACCTGGTATTACGCGGACTCACCCGGGAGGAAGTCCAAGGGAGTAGCCATTGGCATCTCTAGGGACCTTGGATTTGCTCTCGAGTCGAGAATGGTAGACCCAGAGGGAAGATACCTCTTTCTAAGAGGAAAAATAGGAGATGAAGATTTGACCCTAGTAAATATATATAGCCCTAATGAGAGACAAGTAGACTTCCTAGGTAAAGTACTGGGAAAATTAATGGAGTTTAAAAAAGGAGGAGTCATACTGGCAGGGGACCTCAATCTCTGCCTCGACCCTAAAGTAGATACCACATCAAAAACCCTACGGATAAATAAAGTACAGGCAAAGAAAATAAAGGAAAAATTATTTACAAATCAACTGGCAGATATTTGGAGAATTCTCCATCCGAAAGATAGAGATTATACATGTTACTCAAGTGTACATGGAACATACTCAAGATTGGATTATATACTAATCGAACATAGGTGGATCGAAAAGGTAAGCGAGGCTGAGATTGGGGTCAAGACTTGGTCGGACCATACCCCCATTATGGTAAAAATAAAAATGGCGAAAGAGCGGCCTAGGATGGATGCTTGGAAAATAAATGAGGAGATTTTTGGAGATAAAAAGTGGGAAAAAGAAATAGTGAAAGAGTTGGAATTCTATTTTCAAATAAACGATACAAAAGATGCACCAAAAGACATGGTATGGGAAGCTCATAAGGCTTATATGAGGGGCATATTTATCTCAAAGGGGACCCAAAGGAAAAAAGAAAGAATAAAAGATAAGATTAGGCTAATGACAGAAGTACATCAATTAGAGCAAAAACATAAAAATACACAAGATATATTAATAAATAATTTACTTGAGGTGAAGAGAGAAGAATTGAAAGATCTACTAGAACAGGAAATAAAGCAGGAAATGAAAAGATGCATAAAAGAAAAATACATTGAAAGTAATAAGGTTGGGAAAAACCTAGCAAAAATCCTGAAAAAGAAGAAAGGAAAAAATTTTGTAGATAAAATTAAAAATAAAAATGGGGAAATAATTCAAACAACGACAGGAATAGCCAAAGAATTCCAAAACTACTACGCAAATCTGTATGCAGTAAAGAAAGGTGAGATACAGGGGAATGAAACAGAAAGGAGGGAGAAAATCAAAAAATACCTTGTAGACGCAGGATTGACAAAGATAGATGAGGAAAAGTTAACATTCCTAGAAAGACCAATCTCAGAACAAGAAATAGAGAGAGCTATTAAAGAAACGAGTCTAGGTAAAAGCCCAGGACCGGATGGGTTTACCATAGGTTATTATAAAAAATTTAAGGACATTTTAATCCCAAGATTTAAAGAATATATAAACGGAATAGGGACTCAGTACGAGATGAGTAGAGAGGCCCTGTCAGCATCAATCACAGTTATACGGAAAGAGGGAAAAGACCCGGTACTATGTTCTAGTTTTAGACCCATCTCCCTACTTAATGTTGATACTAAATTATTCACAAAAATTTTGGCCACTAGAATGAAGAACCTAATGGGGGAGTGGATACACAATGATCAAGTAGGATTCATCCCGGGGAGACAGGGACGGGACAATGGGATAAAAACTATACTGTTGATAGACCATATGGTAAAAAGCAGAGCTCCCAGTCTACTTCTGTCAATAGATGCGGAAAAAGCATTTGACAGGGTAGACTGGGAGTTCATGATAAACACCCTAGTGGAGTTGGGAATAAAACCTAGAATGTTAGCCTGGATCAAAACTTTGTATAATCAACCAACTGCAAAGGTAAAGGTCAATGGAACTTTGTCAGACTCGTTTAAAATGCTCAATGGAACAAGACAAGGATGTCCCTTGTCTCCGATGTTATTTGTCTTATCTTTGGAATCACTACTGGCAACTATTAGAAATAGTGTGGACATCGGGGGCATAAAGGTGGGACAAGTGGAGCATAAGGTATCTGCCTTTGCAGATGATATCCTGCTCTACATAAGTAATCCGAGGATTACTTTGCCCAACATAATTAAAATAATGAAACAATATGGAGAACTATCCAATTTAAAAATTAATCAAAAAAAATCAGAAATATTAAATATTAATATCCCTAAACAAGAAGAGGAGATGTTAAAAAAAGAATTTCAGTTTAACTGGAGAAAAGATGAGATTAAATACTTAGGGATAAAATTAACCCCAACTCCAGAAAAACTCTACAAAACAAATTTTCTAGAACTTCTGAATGAAGTAAGATCAGAATCAAATAGATTATCTCCGAGAATTTTTTCCTGGATAGGGAGAATAAATACGATAAAAATGATAATCCTGCCAAAAATTATATATAAATTCCAGATGATTCCGATTTCATTACCTCAAGTATTTTTTAAAACACTGAAAAGATTAATATCCCGCTTTATTTGGAAATACAAAAAGCCAAGGGTAAAGTACACTACACTATGTAAAGGTAAGGGACAAGGGGGACTAGCCCTACCCGACTTTAAAAATTATTATTTTGCAGCAATACTCACAAGGGTGATAGAATGGACAAAAAAAAATAATGATAGAAATTGGGTGGTAATAGAAAGCACGATGAGTGGTACACACCTAGCAAAAGTTATATGGATACCTGAGAGGTTTAGAAATCTGGACACTAACACGCATATAATCACAAGACATGCTATTAAGGTTTGGGATAATATACATAAAAAAGAAAATTGGAAACACAATTCACCACTGATCCCGTTACAGGGCACAAAATTTTTTGCACCAGGGGAAGAGAAGGAATTGGGTAAATGGATAGAAGATGGAGAAGCACAATTAGGGGATATAGTAGAGAAGGGGAAAATTATAACCTTGGCGGAGCTGAAACAAAGGAAAGAAAACTGGAAGATAAATGAGTGGAGGTATATCCAACTAAAGCACTTCACATTGTCACTACCGCAGCCATTGAGAGATAAAAACGACCTCCGCCCTCTTGAGCAATTATGTCTTAAAGATAAGATAATAAACAATATTTCGAATGTGTATAAAATACTATTAACAATAACAAAAGAGAGAGGAATAACATTAAAAGAAAAATGGGAAAGAGACCTCGGCCCGTGTAGTAACAACAAACAGTGGGATAAGAGCCTTCAATTAGTACATAAATCCGCGATAGACACCAACACGGAGGAGATGAACTATAAATTGATCACAAGGTGGTACAACACTCCTGATAAGATGGGAAGAATTCAGGTAGAGAGTTCAAGACTTTGCTGGAGGGGATGTCAGATGGTAGGGACTATAGCCCATATATGGTGGGAGTGCCCAAAAATTAAAGTATTCTGGAGTGAAGTTATAGAATTAATAAGTAAAATTACTAAAATAGATATTCCCTTGGATCCTTGGAAATGCATGTTTCATGGAACCCATATGTCAGTGAAACAATATAAAAAAACATTACTCCCTCACTTATTAAACTCAGCTAAGAGCTTGATTCCCTTTAATTGGCAAAAAGAAGAGGCCCCCTCCAGGAAAGAATGGCTGTTAAAAGTAGAGAAAATAAGAAAGTTGGAGCAGCTGAGGACCTGGGAGGAGGAAGAACAGGGGAATGAAGAGGAGATTTGGGATGAGTGGCAAGAGTTTAAGGACACAAGGGAATACAGAGAAATAATAGGAGTCGAATGATAAGAAGAGACGGGGGGGGGGGGGAGGGATAAGGAAGGGAGGGGGAAAAAAAAAAAAGGGATAAAAGGTAATATGTGTAAAATGTATATGAAAAAATTCTCCAGTGATTGGAGTGTTGTAAATAATTTTTTACCTGGAAAATTTAATAAAGAAATATAAAAAAAAAAAAAAAAAAAGGGGCCGAGATATATCCCGGGTAACTATAGGCCGGTCAGCCTAACATCAGTAGTCTGCAAGATTTTGGAGGGGATGTTAAGGGACCACATGCAAGACTTCAGTAATGAAAACGGTATTATTAGTAGTAATCAGCATGGATTCATGAAAAATCCTTCTTGCCAAGCCAATCTATTAACCTTCTATGATGAAGTGAGCTGCCACCTAGATAAAGGTAAGCCTGTGGATGTGGTGTACCTGGACTTCGCAAAGGCCTTTGACACCGTTCCCCACAAACGCTTACTGTTCAAACTAAGGAAGGTAGGTATGGACCATAAGGTGAGTACCTGGATAGAGAACTGGCTCCAGGGGAGAGTACAGAGGGTGGTGATTAATGGGGAATACTCAGATTGGGCGGGGGTGGAAAGTGGGGTCCCCCAGGGTTCTGTCCTGGGGCCAATCCTGTTTAATTTATTCATAAATGATCTAAAGGAGGGGATATCGAGCAAAATCTCAGTATTTGTGGATGATACTAAACTAAGCATGCCAATATCTTCTGGGCAGGATGTGGAAACCTTACAAGCGGACCTGAACAAAATGATGGGGTGGGCAACTACATGGCAGATGAGGTTTAATGTTGAAAAATGTAAAGTAATGCACCTGGGTGCCAGAAACCAGAAAGCAAGCTACTCACTAGGGGGGAACCTCTGAGTGAGTCTAGGATGAAAAAGGACCTGGGGGTACTGGTACACAACAGGCTTGGCAGTGGCATGCAATGCCAAGCCGCTGCAAGCAAAGCCAGCAGAATACTGGGATGTATAAAAAAGGGGATTCACTCCAGAAATAAAGAGATTATTCTTCCACTCTACAAGACTCTGGTCCGGCCACAGCTGGAGTATGCTGTCCAGTTCTGGGCACCGATCCTCAGGAAGGATGTGCTGGAACTGGAGAGAGTCCAGAGAAGGGCAACAAAAATAATTAGGGGAATGGAGGACATCAGCTATGAGGAAAGACTACAAGCACTGAACTTATTCTCTCTGGAGAAGAGACGATTGAGGGGGGATATGATATCAATGTACAATATTGTACTGGAAACCCTAGCATATGGAAAAACCTAATCAGAGAAAGGAAATACAATAAGACACGTGGCCACTCACTAAAACTAGAGAAAAGGCGGTTTAACCTTAAAATACGCAGGGGGTTCTTCACTGTAAGAGCAGTAAGGATGTGGAATTCTCTTCCGCAAACAGTCGTATCAGCAGGGAGCATTGATAGTTTCAAAAAACTATTAGATGGGCACCTTAAAGACCACAACATACAGGGGTATGCAATGTGCAGTTAACAGTAGACACACACACACACATCATAGGTTGAACTGGATGGACTGATGTCTTTTTTCAACCTCACTAACTATGTAACTATGTAACTATATTGCATTTCATTTTCAGAAAATTACAGCGGCTGCAGATTGAAAAAGGAAAGGTCATTCAATTACAATATAACTTTTTATACACTATATTGTTTTTTCTCTATTTGCTATTTTTTCACCAACAAAAGTGACTTAATCTCTTCCTGCCCATGCTATAGATGAAAGACAGCTACAGCGAGGGCCTAGATTGGCAGGAGGGCGTCCATGTACATCCTCCCATACATGAGCTGCAGGGCGCGCGTGGCTCACTTTGTGATCAATCCTGGCCCCTTACCATGTGATGTAAACAGGGGCTGATCCTGGCCAATGACAGCTGAGCACGTGATGTAAACAGAATCGGTAATCAGCTTTTTTCCCCTTCACACTGACAGCGAGAAAAAAAAAGCTGATCACCAGCTTCTGTCAGAGGGACATAGGTCCCGAACACAGAGAGAGCCACTGTCGTCTCATCTGTGCCCGCCAGTACCACCTACCAGTGCCCACCAGTGCCACCTACCAGTGCAAATCATTGCCAACCAGTAGCACCTACCAGTGCTGCCAATTAATGCCACATCATGAACGCTGCCTATCAGTGTCCTACCAGCAGGGGCGTACCTAGAGCATTTGGCACCCGGGGCGGATCCTATATCTGGCACCCCCCCCCCCCAGGCAACGAACATTGACGTGTCGTGTGTAAAATGTATGGAGACCCCCTTTTACATTACACAGAACCCTTACCCCTGGACCCCTTTACATTACACAGCCCCCGTACCCCTGGACCCCTTTACATTACACAGCCCCTGTACCCCTGGACCCCTTTACATTACACAGCCCCCTTACCCCTGGACCCCTTTACATTACACAGCCCCTGTACCCCTGGACCCCTTTACATTACACAGCCCCCTTACCCCTGGACCCCTTTACATTACACAGCCCCCTTACCTCTGGACCCCTTTACATTACACAGCCCCTGTACATTACACAGCCCCCTTACCCCTGGACCCCCTTACATTACACAGCCCCCTTACCCCTGGACCCCTTTACATTACACAGCCCCTGTACCCCTGGACCCCTTTACATTACACTGCCCCCTTACCCCTGGACCCCTTTACATTACACAGCCCCCCATTGGAACCCTTTACATTACACAGCCCCATCCCCCATACAACCCTTTACATTACACAGCCCCCCAATATAACCCCTTTACAATACAAAGCCCCCACCAATAGAACCCCTCTACAATAAATCCCCCCATAGAACCCCTATACAATACAAAGCCCCCCCATAGAACCCCTATACAATACAAAGCCCCCCCCATACAACCCCTATACAATACAAAGCCACCCCCCCAAAAAAAGAACCCCTTTACAATACAAAGTCACCCCCCCTCAAAATGACCCCTTTACAATACAAAGCCCCCCGCCCCCCTCAAAATAACCCCTTTACAATACAAAGCCCCCCCCACCCCCCCCTCAAAATAACCCCTTTACAATACAAAGCCCCCCCGCCCCCCCCTCAAAATAACCCCTTTACAATACAAAGCCCCCCCCCCTCAAAATAACCCCTTTACAATACAAAGCCCCCCCCCGCCCCCCCCTACCTTTTTAGGAGGAGAGCGGAGGAGGAGGAACTGTTTAAAGCAGAGCGGATGTGAGAGACTCACTGTCACTCCCGAGCCCTGAATACACAGCGATCGGCGCCTCGGCGGGAACTGCAGAAGTTACTATGCTGGTTAATGAGCAGGTGATTGGTTGATAGGCGGTCCTAGCAACCAATCGCCTTCTCATTAACCAGCATAGTAAACTGCGGCAGCGCCGATCGCTGTGTATTCAGGGCTCGGGAGTGACAGTGAGTCTCTCACATCCTCTCTGCTTTAAACAGTTCCTCCTCCTCCGCGGTGGAAGCAGTCTGGCGGCCGGCCCCGGGTGTCACCCTGATCTTCCCTGACACACTGACACCCCCCTAATGTGTGGCACCCGGGGCGGACCGCCCCCCGCCCCCCCTATTGGTACGCCACTGCCTACCAGTGCTCATCAGTGCTACCAATCAGTGCAACCCATCAGTGCCACCTATCAGTGTTACCTATCAGTGCCACCTATTAGTCCCCTTCAGTGTCACCTATCAGTGCCTATTGGTGCCACCCATCAGTGTCACCTATCAGTGCCACATAGAGTATCAATGGCACCTATCACCAGTGATGCCTTATCAGTGCCGCCTTATCAGTGCCCATCAGTGCAGCCTCATCAGCTCACAACAATAAAGGAGAAAAATTACCTGTTTGCAAAATTTTATAACAAACTATGAAAACAGGTTTTTTTTTTCCCCAAAATTTTCGGTCTTTTTTTTTGTTTGTTTAGCAAAAAATAAAAACCCCAGTAGTGATTACATACCACCATAAAAAGCTCTATTTGTGTGAAAAAAAAATGATAAAAATTTCATTTGGGTAAAGTGTTGCATGACCGCACATTTGTTATTCAAATGCGACAGCGCTGAACGCTAAAAATTGGCCTGGGCAGGACGGGGGTTTACGTGCCCAGCAAGTGGTTAACCTGTAAGGCAATGTTCAGACCTTTGCATTTTTTGTGGCTTTTTTCAGATCCACAAAAACGAACTGCAATCCATTTAACCTTATTTTCTATGGGTCCAGTTCACATCTATGCAATTTCGTGCAATAGTTTCTTGGAAAGGTGCAGGCACTTTTTTACACACAGCACTGTACGTTTTTGACTTTATAGACTTCAATGGAATTGCATCAAAAGCACATGATAAACGCATGTACATGTGTTTTTGGTGTGCTTTCCTGCATGACAACAGACACCTCCTAGCAACACTTCCCAAAAAATGCAAAATACATTCAAAATGCATCATAAAACGCACATGAAAAAATGTAAATGCATCGGAAAACCTGCCACAAAGACGCATCAACTGCACATGCATAGATGTGAACCCCGCCTAATACATTACAGTAATACATACAGTACAGCTACAAATACAGCAATTACTTTAAAACCAAAAAATTTATGAATTAGCATAAAGAGTAAGACATAGAGATAAACAAATAATAAAAATCCCACACTTTCTTGGCCTAGGTTGACACTTATACATTGCATTTCAATCACATTGTCCTTGTGATCTGCTGCGGGTACCAATACAAACTTAATAACAGCCCAAATGCAGGTCGCAAACGTAGTGCCTTTGCCTGCACCCGATTGCATTAGATCACATGGTACAAAACGACCATGTGATCTGGTTGCGGTGCTGCACCAAAAAAAAATGCATGCAGGTCTTTACTGCGATGCGGTTTGTTTTGAGCCCAAAATGAATAGGCTCAAATCGCACCCCACTGAATCGCATGTGAATTGCACAGCAATGCGAGGCAATTTACATGCTTTTCATGGTGTGCCTTGGACTGATGCTTAGACCGGCTATACATGGGGAGAATTTTGCTTGATTCCTAAATCTACACAGACAGTGTTGATGAGGGAATCCCTACTGTCAGGCCATTGTCTTCTCCCAGCAGGGGAGGGCGGGGGAAGCTGTCCACGCCGGGAGAAGACAGTGATTATTGCTAGCAGCCGCTAGTAATAATTGTAGGCAAAACCTGAAATGCTAGTTATACCCAAGTTGATCGATCGATCGATCAACTTGGTACCTTCAGCCTGCCCATAGACGGTTCAAACTGTTTATGGCATGCCTTATTGAGGAAGAATGAACTCCCCAGGATTTACAAATGATAACAGCTCAAGCGTAAGGGCTGGCACTCTGAAAGCATGCAGGATATATGCAGTTATTGAAGGGCGTGAGAATATCCCAGCATGCCACAGAGAGTAGCGCAATAAGTCTCTATGGTAATTATTCCCCCTGACAATGTATGTCATAGTATGATGTGCACAATAACACTTGTGTATATACAGTGGGTACGGAAAGTATTCAGACCCCCTTAAATTTTTCACTCTTTGTTATACTGCAGCCATTTGCTAAAATCATTTAGGTTCATTCTTCTTTCTCATGAATGTACAGATAGCACCCCATACTGACAGAAAAACACAGAATTGTTGACATTGTTGCAGATTTATTAAAAAAGAAAAACTGAAATATCACATGGTCCTAAGTATTCAGACCCTTTGCTCAGTATTTAGTAGAAGCCCCCTTTTGATCTAATACAGCCAGGAGTCTTTTTGGGAAAGATGCAACAAGTCTTTCACACCTGGATTTGGGGATCCTCTGCCATTCCTCCTTGCAGATCCTCTCCAGTTCTGTCAGGTTGGATGGTAAACGTTGGTGGACAGCCATTTTTAGGTCTCTCCAGAGATTCCTTTCCGTACCCACTGTGTATATATATATATATTTTTTTTTCATGACCTAAACAACAAAATTAATTTTTCAAAAGCTGTTTGTGTAATAAATAGCATTGATATCGGGATATTTAAAATATCTTGTGCTGCGCTTAATCAGAAAGGGCATAAAAATAAATCCTCATGCATAAATCTACATATTATTACTGTATTAAAGTTTATTGTATTTGTACTGTCTACCCTCAAGTTGTAAAGCGCTGCGTAAACTGTCAGCGTTATATAAATCCTATATAATAATAATATTATGTAAAGTGAAACATAAAGTGCATACGTGAATAAATACCCCAGATGGTATTCCATAAATATCAACTATCCAAATCCAATAAAATAGTCCAATCTATCCAATTCCTGAAATATCTTTCCACATCAAAAACTAGAAGAGTGGATATTATTCCTGTTTGCAGAATTGAAGTGAACACTTGCATCCAGCACTTTTTGGTATGGAAAGATATTTCATGCATTGGATGGACTTGACGGTTATACTGGATTTGGATAGTTGATCTTTAGGTAATAGCACGTAGGGTATTTATTCACTTAAAACATATTTAAAACCAAAGAAAAGTACAGGCATATAATTATGTGTTAAGGACCAAACCAGACCCATAGATGGTCTATACTGTGGTGTATCTTAATACATACAGTTTAGAACAATGGTTTACATACATCTTAAAGTACAGAACAATTAGTAGTCATATCATTCTCAGGACTATTCACTCACGATCAGACAAAAACCACCGGCGGACACCAAAATAGACAAGGTGTCGGTCCGTGGGATCAACTGAGAGTGTGAATTAACTTCCACCATATAATATTTGACCTTTGCTCGACATGTTTCGCTTTCTTAGGAGAAAAGCTTCATCTGGAGCATATCATTTCGTTTGTCTGTGTAAAGAACAATACTGTTTAGACATGTTGCATGAAGATAACATTATTTATGATGTTTCATAATACCGTGTCCATTATTCCACTTAGTTAAAAATATACACATATATTGCATTTAAATAGGTCCTTATATTTTTTGTATAGATATATCAACACAATATATCATTGAGTCTTAAGTTGCGTCTAGCATCCAAGGAGGTATTCGGTTGGGGGAGATCAAGCGCCGGGGATTACCAAAAGCGAGGCATATGTGGGGACCCACCCCGTAATTACATTGTCACCAAGATATAAAAAGTGGTACATATGGTAAACAGAGGGGGGGACATACATACCTGTACAGTAATAGTCAGGCATAAATCTCAATTCCGTAGGGGAGTTTTTTAACGAAGAGGACTGTTGTGCGTTTGTGGAAAGCACCGTATTTTGGCACCTATATGAGCATGTAGTAGTGAGGGTAATCACTCCATATTTACTAGATGGATAAGAAAAAGGAATAGATGTTTTTTTTAAAAAGGGACTAGTTAGTATATTGGTTCTATAATTATTATTGTCTGATCGTGAGTGAATAGTCCTGAGAATGATATGACTACTAATTGTTCTGTACTTTAAGATGTATGTAAACCATTGTTCTAAACTGTATGTATTAAGATACACCACAGTATAGACCATCTATGGGTCTGGTTTGGTCCTTAACACATAATTATATGCCTGTACTTTTCTTTGGTTTTAAATATGTTTTGAATAAAATAATTTGTTTTTAAAAAAACATTTGTGCCCGAAATCCTTGTTTCCCAGTCCTCTCACTCAATTAGCAATTAAGGATAGGGACACACCCTAAATTGGATACTTCATGACCCAGATAGCTGCTGTCTGTGGACACATGGCCTAGAATAAAAATTCTATTTATTCACTTACGCACTTTATGTTGTTTGAATGCACTTTACATATTATGTAGATTTATGTATGAGGATTTATTTTTATGCACTTTTTGATTAAGCGTGGCACAAGAAGATGTTTTAAATATTCTTTTACACATTGCATTATTTTTTGTGACACATGCCAACCCCACCCTGAGACAGACTACATTGATTTGTTTGGTTGAAACAGCATTTCCAGGGCTGTAGCAATTGGAGACGGTCCCTTGAGATCTGGGACTGCTGGTAAATCACTCACTAACCCTGAGGGATGTCATCACGCTGGTACTGTGCTGTTATTATACATGTAGTTTCAAAGCCATCACATACTATTTCTTTGTATAGAGAGGTTGCTATAGCAAGGGTCGCTAATACTTCTACAAGCATCAGGGCAAAAAGCAGAAGTGTTTGCAGCTTGGGCCCCATACATCACTAGTCGTTGGGCCCATACACCACCAGTATTTCCATCTAATACAATGCTTTATGAAAACAATTTGACAATAAAAAAAAGCAAGCATGTTATAAAAAAAATCTGTTAATTTCTTTCTATATTTTTGTGGGTTTCCTGCAGCTGAATGGATGAAAGTAAAGATGTTACTGCAAATATTAGTGTGGATACTCCTGCACTACATGATGTAAGTGTGTGGTATGTGGTTAGTGCTAATGACTGGAGTGTGCTGCTAGCACTGATTTATGTTCCCACAACGTAAGAATCAGTGATTAAAGTGCTGTGCTACTCTTAAATGTGCCAAAGTGCAGTGTGCTAATTGAAACTATAACACAATAACAGTGTGAGAAAGTCAAAACTCAATGATGACTCACAATCTTAGAATATTGTGCAATATACCAAGTAAATATGTGCATCCAAAATGAATTGCAATATTGTAGTGATAAAAAGTCTATATTCTCTTAATATTCCACAGCTTCTACAAAGTTTTGTAGAGTATTGAAATATCCGTGCTGTTCCCTTCACTATCTGGTTAGGGTAAACCATGCTGTACACCACGTGTATGTATAGTCTCTGAAAACTCTCGCCTCAAATCAATATGAATCACACATGTATTTCCCAATACACCTTGTATTACTCCTCCTCAGAGCCTCCCTGATGAAGTCACATGAGCGTGACGTACCACGTAGGGTGGTAGGAGAGGCTGACATGGACCGGAAGTGATGTGGAGTTTTGTTTCTGTTTGTGATTCTGCCTATGCAAATTTTTAACTATTTACATGCGAGTACAATACTGTTCTAATAAATAAATGCTTGACTCTTGACATACTACACTATGGGAGCCTTGTATTCTTACTTTCTCCACTGAGAGCTATGCAGAGTGTCAGCATGAATAATATAGCTGGATTTGAAAGAGCCATACATTAAAGCCTGCGTAACATAGAGGAGAGAACTGGAGAGGGACCCCTGGGGATAAGCGGTACCCATTAAAAGGAGGAGTAGACACTGCAGGTTAAAAGTCCTTAGGGAAAATGTTAGAAATTCTGTATATAGCCCTACACAACAGACATTCCACATGAGCACGTGCACAGTCCATATGGGCTTTGCTGTAGACAGGAACCATACCTTAATTTTACCCTAGAGCAGCTACAAACTTATAAACACTGCCATCTACTGGCTGAATAATATATCTATAGTTGTTGTACAAAAATACATAAACAATGTATTCCAACACCCCCACTCAACAACTTATTCCTTATATTAGTCCCATTTTGGACCTTAGTTCTATAAATCAGTTTCTTCTAAACAGTTTTGTCAAAGCTTCTGATCCACTTTTGTTTCTCATGAGTTGGAAATGTTTACATTTCATCCCATGAATCTGGCTCTGGTTTAAATGCTATTCGAGCAACATATGATTAATGTTTGGCTGGGTTGCCTTTATTACTTCTGGTGGATTTCCTGATTGAAGCCCCTAGCGGTCTGGTTTCTTCTTTTACAATGTTTGGACTGTTTGTGTTCTTTGTATTTCTGTTTCACCTTGTTGCTTATCTTTATGTAACACTGATTTGGAATTTTCATCAGTTTGTAGTGTGCGTGTTAGTTCATCAAATTTTGAACACACTGAAGTTTTTATCGGCAATTACACTTCCACTGATGGTTACCTTGTTTGTGTTTTGCTGTAGAATTCTGTATTTTTTTTTGAGATTCACTGTACCCCACAATTACCCCTTTCTTTGCCCAAGCATCCCCTTTTGTATGCTTTTCTTTTGTGATGTGTGAGGTTTTAATCCCAAAATTTTTTAGATGGTTAAAATTTGGGGCCCTTAAATTCCACAGTTCATACAGAGTTTTCTCAGTTGATTTTCCTAGTAGTCATTTTTAAAGATAGCATTCGGTCATAATTGCCTCCTCCCACTACGTGTTTGGCATATCTACATCAAACTCCACTATCTCACATATAAATCAGTTCATTCTTTCTGCAACCCCATTTTGCTCTGGGTTGTATGGTACAGTAGTTTAAAATATCATGCCATGCTTTCTGAGAATCGCCTGTGTGTTAACACCTGTATATTCAATTTCATTGTATATGTACAATATACTCAACATTTTGCCAGATTTGTTGTTTACTTGAGCCAAATACTGTTCAAGTTTCTTTCGTACATCACTTTTGCTGTGTAGAAGATATAGTGTAGTATACCTTGAGTAATCACCTATAAAAGTGAGAAAATACCTCTTATTTCCTGGAGTCAATTTTTCCATTGCACCGCAAAAATCTGAATGTTTTAAGCCCAGAGGTTATTTAGCTCTGCTGTTACTCTGCTTTGGAAAGGTTTTTCTTGTCATTTTTTCTTTTATACATTTTTTGTGGTGATTTTTTTCTGTTTTACTCTGGTCAAGGTAAATAAAGAAGTTTTAGTCGTTTGTCATGTGACTCATAGCTCCTGAATCGACACACCATGCCTGCAAAGATGAGGTGGGACTTTTGGATTGAAAAACATATTCATTATCTGAAGCAAAATCAGTTTCTTCCTTCACACTTTTGGCCTTTTGTAGTTCAGTTTGTTTTTGCATTCTAGCTTTCCAGATTCTTCAATCTGCACTAAATTATCTTGTTTCTTGCTCACAAAACATTCACATGTTTCTTGTTGCATGTTACTGTTTTTTTCCTATTTTTCGTCTTTGAAGTAGACTCTGTGGCCGAAGCACCATCACTATTAAATATTTCTGTTTTACGCTTATATTTATCCACAAGCTTGTCCCTAAAGTGGTTGTAAAGGCTGAAGGTTTTATTTTTTTAACCTTCATGCATTCTATGCATGAAGGTAAAAAACCTACTGTCTGTTCTCCCCCCCACAGCCCCCCCTCCAATACTCACCTGAGCCCCCTCTCAATCCAGCGATGTGCATGAGAGCCTCTCCTGTCCCTGCACTACCACTCTACATTGGATGAGACAGCAGTGGGAGTCATTGGCTCCCACTGCCGTCAATCACAGCCAATGAGCCAATGAGGAGAAAGCAGGGGACGGCTCTATGTGTCTTATTGATGAAAAGAGCAGAGCATGGGAGCGAGCAAGCACTAGTGCCCCCATAGCAAGCAGCTTGCACTGGTGAAGGGGAGGAGCCAGGTGCGGCAGTGGGGGACCCAAGAAGAGGTGGATTGAGGCTGCTTCAGAACCACTGCACAGCGCAGGTAAGTATAATATGTTTGTTTGCTTTTTGTTTTTGTTTTTTAAGCTGAACCTTTAATACCACTTTAACATATTCCAATGTCAGTTCATCATCTGTATGTGCATCAAGTGCTGTGACAGGTGTTTCATAACCTTCTGGCAAACCGCTGAGTAATAGTGCCGTGACATGAAAATCTTTTATTTCTTCTCCTATACCTTTCAGGTGGTCAACCATTTCCAAGGTGTGTCTTATGTAATTCTGCATACCCTGGCCTTTCATCAGCTTGGTTTGATTTAGCTTTCTAATCAAATACAGTTTATTGCTGAGATTAGCACTTTCATGCACCTTTTTATAATCCTTCCCACATTTATTTAGCAGTTTTATACTTACATATATGTATGATCTGATCATCTTCTATGCTAAGAGAGATTGTAGGATGAGCTTTTTAGTCTTTCTCTATCCACTCATTTGAAGGGTGTTCTGGCCTGACTTAATTTATACATTTCCACATATCTTCTCTTATTAGCAGCATTTTCATCTTGAATTTTCAAAACTGGTAATTTTGGTTTGTCAGGTTTGCAAATAAAAGCTTTGTTTTAACTGTGTTGCTGGTCATTTTCTTTTATCATTTTGAAGTCTTATTTCTGTTGCTGTATCTTTCACAGATCTGCTGTGGCTGGCTATGACTGGGCTATGATTGGGTTCTCAGCTTTTATCTGGGTGGGTGTCTGAGCTATGCCTGGGCCCATAACCTGTTAGAAATTCTGTATATAGCCGTACAGAACAGACAGACATACAGTGCACAGTCCACATGGGCTTTGCTCATTAGCTGCAGGAAGGAACAGGAATTTTATTATCAGAAAAAAGACATAAAGTTTACCATAGAGCAGCTACTAACTTAGAAGCACTGCCATCTACTGGCTGAGGAATATATCTGTAGTTGTTGTACAAAAATACATGAACAATGTATTTCAACAGAAATAATGACATTTTTCTACTACTGTTAGAAATGTTGTTGATACCCAGGAACAAGCTGTATGTATAGGAATTGTAAACAGCATACATTCCTCCTAGGCTGAAAATAAATGCTCATCCAAGCTGATCACGTGTCTTTATACAACATACTATCCTAGAAACATCTTAAAGCATATCCAAATTCAAAATTATATTATACTGCAGCTTACCCACCCTTCAATATGGTAGCTGCAATGTTATATTTTTATACTTGGATATCACACCTCTCTTTTGTGACAACAAAGCGTTTAAGTAATTTTATATAGACTCAAAAGCCTATATTGTATTTGTATTTTTGTATACTCATTTCTTTTTTTTTAAATTGTATAAATATATTTTATAATTGCTGTGCAGCAACTTGTTTTAGGCATACCTTCTCTGTTTTGTGACTGTATCTCAAACAATGTTATCAGCCTTTCTCAGTTATCTCCTGTGAACTACTGATCACCTGCTCCCTACATAATGCAGATGAGGTGGTGTTTGTAGTCTAAACAAGGGAGTAGCCTAGGGTGACAACGCTGCTCCTCTATAGATGCAGTGAGATCTTGTTTGTTGTTGTTTGTTTATTTTAGTAAGTATAAACTGCTAAATACCTTTTTTCATCAGCAGTTAGAGCAGTCTTGTGACTTCTATGAGTGTCTGGTTAAAGCTTGTAAGAGGAGTTTTCATTCTCCCACCATTGTCCTATGAGAATACAGGAACTCTGACCCTCTGTCTGGACAGTGCTGATTGGCCCTGTGCTGATCACATGCACTCTCCCAAGAATAAAAACAAAAAAACTCTCTAACAATACACACCAAACTGAGCATTTGCAGCCTGTCCCCTGTCTCTGTAAATATCAGGAAATGTTTTGGAGTCAATGGAAGAAGGAGATGATCAGAGGAGACAGGTTCAAACAGCCTTTTTACACAATGGAGGTTTAACCCTTAGGTTTCACAGTGAGTATAACAAGCATGCTTTACTGCATATACAGACTGATTTTACTGGTGTGGGTTTAGTAACATTTTAAGGAATACTTTAACCCCTTGACGCTGACCGCACACAGCGGAGCTGTTGAGCGGCCGCAAATACAGTGGGGGAAATAATTATTTGATCCCCTGCAGATTTTGTAAGTTTGCCCACTTACAAAGAAATGAAGGGTCTATCATTTTTTTTATCATACATGTATTTTAAATGATAAAGACAGAATATCAACCAAAAATATAGAAAAACCACATAAAACAAATGGTATAAATAAAGTTGCAGGTTAGTGAGTAAAATAGGTATTTGATCCCCAAGCAAAACACGACTTAGTACTTGATGGAGAAACCCTTGTTGACAAGCACAGAGGTAGGATGTGTCTTGTAGATAGTGACCAGGTTTGCACACATCTCAGGAGGGATTTTGGTCCACTGTTCCTTACAGATATTCTCTAAATCCTTAAGGTTTTTTGGCTGTCTCATGGCAATTTGAAGTTTCAGCTCCCTCTATACATTTTCTATAAGATTAGGATCTGGAGACTGACTAGGCCACTCCATGGCCTTAATGTGCTTCTTCTTGAGCCACTCCTTTGTTGCCTTGGCGGTATGTTTTGGGTCATTATCATGCTGGAAGACCCATCCACGACCCATTTTTGGTGTTGTAAATGAGGGAAGAAGGTTCTCATCCAAGATTTTACAATACATGGCCCCATCCATTGGTCCCTCAATGCTGCAAAGTAGGCCTGTACCTTTAACAGAGAAACAGCCCCAAAGCATCATGTTTCCATCTCCATGCTTGACTGTAGAGATGGTGTTCTTAGGGTCATAGTCAGCATTTTCTTCCTCCAAACACAGTCAAATTAATGTCAAAGAGCTCAATTTTGGTCTCATCTGACCATAACACTTTCTTCCAATCCTTCTCTGAATCATTTAGATGTTCATTGGCATGACTTCTCGAGGAGGGGGACTCACCGTGTTTGAAGGAAGAAAAATGCTGACTATGACCCTAAGAACACTATCCCTACAGTCAAGCATAGAGGTGGAAACATTATGCTTTGGGTCTGTTTCTCTGCTAAAGGTACAGACCGACTTTGCTGAATTGAAGGACCAATGGACGAGGCCATGTACTGGAAAATCTTGGATGAGAATCTTCTTTCCCCAGCCAGAACACTGAAGACGGGTCATGGATGGGACTTTCAGCATGACAATGACCCAAAACATACTGCCAGATAACAAAGTAGTGGCTCAAGAAGAAGCACATTAAGGTCATGGAATGACATAGCCAGTCTGCAGACCTTAATCCTATAGAAAATGTATGTAGGGAGCTGAAACTTCAAGTTGCCAAGCGACAGCCAAGAAACCTTAAAGAAGAAGTATAGCCAAAGCCCAATTGGCTATACTTATCCTATTAAAGCGGTATTATACCACTTTTTCCACTTTTAACTACAGGTAAGCCTATAATAAGGCTTACCTGTAGGTACAATTAATATGTAATATATTAATAAACTGTGCCGGTTTAGGAGATATTTGCACTGCATGCAGCCCCTCACGCGAGCGGCGCATGCGCTCTGAAGGTCCGGCGGACCTTCAGCTTTCCTTGGCGGGAGCTTGCCGGAAAATTACTCCCGCGTGACATCATTGCGGATCCGGCCAATCACAGCGCCCGCCGAGGGATCATGTCAGCTCCCACAGCAGTGTCCGGGGGTCCGTGTTGAGGCTTCGCTCTAAGGTAAATAATTCATAATGAGTTAGTATGCGAGGCATACTAGCTCATTATGCCTTTGTCTTGTAGGGGTTTTTTTTTTCTTTTTTTTTTTTTTTTAGGTTTAAAACCGCTTTAATCACAGGAGTGCAATTCGTTTTGCACTCCTGTGACACATTTTTAGCAGAGAGCGGACTGAAGGCAGCTCTCTGCTGATGTCACAGAAGTCGGTCCAGGCACTGCGCCATCGCGACAATGGAGTCTGGATCCACCAGGTGCCTGGACCGACATCCAGGCTGCTCCCCGCCCTTCCACAGCCAAGAGCTCCAGTGAGCGAGGAGGGGGCAGAGCAGAGAGCTGCTTACTGACAGTTAGCAGCTCTCTGCTCGGGGAGCTGTCAGAACTGAGCGATCGGTGGTGTTAGATCGCTAGGTTCTCAGTGTAGAGGCGCCGGGGGACAGATGCAGCATCGGACTGATGCTACATCCACCCAGGTAATTATTAATCTAAAAAATAGCCCAAACCTATACTTCTCTTTGAGAGATCTAGAAACGTCTTACCTCTGTGCTTGCCAACAAGGGTCTCTCCACCAAGTACTAAGTCATGTTTTGCTTGGGGATCAAATACTTATTTTACTCACTGAACTGCAACTCAATTTATAACATTTGTATCATGTGTTTTTTCTGGATTTTTGGTTGATATTCTTTCTCTATATTTTAAAATACACCTATGATAAAAATTATATTACCGTCAATTCTTTGTAAGTGGGCAAACTTAAAAAACCAGCAGGAGATCAAATAATTATTTTCCCCACTGTATGTGGCCCTTTTATATCTACTTACCGTGCTGAGAGCGCGCTCCCTGCTTGCTCCCAGCATTATAGCCTGCATGTACCGGAAAGCTCCTGATGCATACTAGCGATCAGGAGCTTTTCGATCATGTGACCGCTGTGACAGCCAATTACAGTGGTCATATGACCTGAATACCCGCCTCCACCTTTTAGAACCCTTAACCACTTACCGCATACTAACGTAGGTCTACGTCGGTAAATTTTGCGGTAGTGTACCGGGATGATGCCTCTAGCTAGAGGCACCATCCCGGTACTGTGGTTTAGAGCCGACGGTTGGCTTTCCGTCGGTACCGACCGATGCGGCTCGGGAGCCGCTCGATCGGTACCCGGGGGGCGGGAGGGGACGTCCCCCCCCCCTCCCGCCGCCTTCCGTGGCTTTGCTCGGGGCTCCCGTTCCACCAGGAGCCCCGAGCACCCAGCCGGCACGTCCGCCGGCTGGATGGAGTCCCGATGAATGCCGGAAACGGCATCGATCGGGTCTCCGATGACGTAACCCGGAGGCGGCGTCCATGACGTCACTTCCGGGTTACTGTGCTGCAAAAGGCGGCAAATTTGAAAAACGGCTGTATGCAAAAATGCCGTTTTCGGCGTTTTGCATACAGGGAAGTCAGGGAAGTGTAGTGGAGGGGTCTAGGGTCTTTTAGACCCTCGATCCCTCCATAAAGTGTACCTGTCACTACATATTGGTGTCACAAGGGATGTTTACATTGCTTGTGACAGCAATAAAAGTGATCAGATTTTTTTTTTTTTTTTAAACTTTAATAAAGTTAAAAAAACAAATAAAATAAATGGGAAAAAAAAAATAAAAATTTAGCCGCCCCCGTCACCGTTAGCTCGCGCACAAAAAAAAACGTATACGGAAGTCGAGCCGCAAATGAAATCGCTGTTCAAACCACACATGTGAGGTATCGCCGCGATCGCCAGAGCGTGAGCAATAATTTAAAAAAAAAGAGCTACACTCTAACTCAAAACTGGTAACCGTTAAATAAATTTAAAGCGTCGCAGATTGAGATCTCTATTGACCGTAGTTTGTCGCGATCCCACGGGGGGGCGCAATTTTAAACTGTAACATGTTGGGTATCTATTTACTCGGCGTGACATGTTCTTTCACAATATACAAAAAAAATGGGCTAACTTTACTGTTTAGTATTTTTTAAAATTAGTGAAATGTGATTTTTCAAAAATTTTCCAAAAAAATGGCGCTTTAAAGACCGCTGCGCAAATACCGCGTGATAAAAAATATTACAATGACCGACATTTTATTCTCCAGAGTCTTTGCTAAAAAAATATATATAATGTTTGGGGGTTCTAAGTAGTTTTCTAGGAAAAAATACTGATTTAAACTTGTAAACAAAAAGTGTCCGAAATAGGGCCGGGGCTTAAGTGGTTAAAGGGCCGGGAGGTAGTCGGTGGGAAAGAGTTAAGATGGTTGGCCCATGCCTTCACATCCGACTGTTTTCTGTACTCTAAAGGCAATTTAAAAACATGCAAGTGTCTGAAATAAGAATATATTCCCATAGGAAAAAAAATCAGGTTCATTTGCTGTTATTTTTCATTTCCTAATATTAATTTCCTGTGCAGTCAGAAATGACAACCACTTTAAAAAAAAATAATGATTATTTACTGTTTTCTGGCATCTTCCCTGTTTTGTCTCGATGTTTATAATGCATTCACACTTTTTTTTTTTTCAATCTGTCATTAAGAATGTACACACCGCTTCTAATAAACAACTAAAAATAAATCAGCATGTTAATGGCCACAGAGAATAGCTGACAGTTACAAAATGTTTGAAAGAAAAAAAAAAAAACCTTGTGAGCCAATGATTCAGGTAATCCAGGTCACTCTGAAAATAAATATCAGGTGATAGCAGGTACATAAGTCAAGTTTGGAAACATCATAATATTTTCTCGCAGAAGCAGCAATCATAGCAAGCATAGGCATATAACAAACTATGTGGTCATGACATCTGTGCATGCTTTGTAAAGTTCAGAATGCTCTATAAATATCACTTTCAACAGACCACTACAGTGAGATGTGCAATAAAATAACAGTGCTTGCAGTACAGAATAATTAGAGCTACTAGTAACAAATGACACAATCACTCACTGGGGAAAATTCATATTGCTAGTTCTTTAGTACATGCTAGAATGCATTATGTTTAATTATATATAATTATTCCTAAAACACACTGACACAGTATACATACCATTGAGGCATTGAAACGTGTTATTTACCCATATAAAGCCTTTCACTAGTAAAAAAAGAAAAAAAAAAAAAAACACAAACAACATCCCCTGACCTGTTCGCACCCACCTGTTCTTTATTACCCCCCCCCCCCCCCAAAACCAAGAAACAAACACCCAAATCTGCAATCGCATGGTCCTTTTTCTTGTAGTAGCCACTGGAGATGGAAGCTCCTTTTTTTGTTTGCCACTGATTAGCCAATGGAGAATGTGTCTGCCCCTCCCGCTGGCATGTTTTAGGACCTTGTGAGGACCCTGTATGGACTACTGTGAGGACCCAGTGATGGACAATGGTGGCAGCCTATGGGCAGTGCCAATGTCACCAGTAAAGGATGTGGCCACTGCAGACTGGACTCACCCACACTACAGAGCAGAAGAAAGATGACCATGCTTCTATTGGCTGCAGTTTTACTGTAAGTACATATAAGATTGAGAACAAGTAGGAAAGCCTGATATTTTCTTCTACTCCCTGGAGATATACTTTCAGTCAATGCAGCCCTGGTCTATTGTCCAAACAACCCCAATTAAATAGTGCTGAAAAAACCGATACAAATACTTTTTTTTTTTTCAAATTCAACTTTATTGAAATATCAAAGAAAACACAGTATACAAAATGCGTAGAAACAGAGGTATCGCACATCAGCAAAAACCACGATTAAGTGCATCCATTAAGTATAAATACTTTTTGACATCCTTTGTCACTTTATTGCATTCCATTAACCATAAAATACAGGGATATGCCAACTTTTGCATTAGCTGGCATACTAAAAGCCCTCGTTCACATTGACTGCGGCTTTGAAATTGTGCGACTTCATCTGAAACCGCACAATTTTAAAGCCGCATGTTAGTGTGACCTTGGGTGCCACTTGGAAGACATCTGTGCGGCTTCAGGCACAGATGCCGATGCAAGCCGCACCCGAAATTGCCAAAAGTAGTGCAGGAACTTATTTTTTCAAATCGATGTGGCACCACAAAGTCGGTGTCGCACCGATTTGAACAATGTGACTGTCAAGCGATTTGATCTATCAAGTCGCTGCAATGTGAACGAGGGCTAAAGCAGTATTAAACCCAAACGCAAACATTTATTATATTGCAGCTTACCAATTCTTAGATGTGAAAGCTGCATTTATTTTCTTTTTTTCTTTCTTTTGTTTTTAGTTGGTGATCCAGCCAGTAAGTCCATTATTTCCCAACAGAACAAGCTGTCCTAGAAATGTGTCAATACAGAGGGATGAGACACACCATTTACCACTGACAGGGGTGCTTACAATGATCAGATTTTATTTATTTGTGTAAAACCTTCTTCCCAAAAGAAAAAAAAAACTGTTGCTGTAACTGCTTGTGTACCTGAAGTGTGAACTGGAGTTTGGCTTCCACTTGTTAGTGTATCTAAATAGGCTAGTCCAGTGATGGGGAACCTTGGCACCCCCAGATGTTTTGGAACTACATTTCCCACGATGCTCAACTACACTGCAGAGTGCATAAGCATCATAGGAAATGTAGTTCCAAAACATCTGGGGTGCCAAGGTTCGCCATCACTGGGCTAGTCCATCAAACCCTCCCCCCCCCCCCCCAGACTGACAATGTTGCTGTTTGTTGTGCCCCCTGTTCTCATTCATCCAGAGTGGGGGCACTCTAATACAAGAATACAGGTATTGATATCTACATTTTATCGATAATTCAAACACATGTTGTATAGTAAGGAGTATATCCAAGGGAGAATTACATCAGGGTGATTGAAGAAAGAAAGAGGAGAAAAAGGGATTACATTTACTGGAAGTGGGTGTAGTAGAATTTCATATTAACCCATGTATTTTATAATATTCATATTATTAGCATATGTATTCTGATATTATAAGGATTATTATTTATATTCTCCTTATTATTAATTCAATACTAAGCAATAATTGTTAGTCTCTAGAAGCGAGAACAATATCTCATAATATAGAAAATTTACATTAAAAGTTGAACTCTGGACTACTATCCTATTCTCTAAGAACAAGGATAGTTTTCTTTAATTAGAACAACAATTTTGAAAAGAAATTAATTAAAGGCTTTTACTGTCTTGTCTGTAGTGAATAGCGTGAAAGATTAGAAAAGTATGTATGTTAATTGAGTTGAGAGGTCCATGGATAAGGGTCTACTTGCATTTTAAAAAATACTTTAGAAATACATTTTTTTATTCTATATATACACTATATTGTCAGAAGTATTGGGACGCCTGCCTTTACACACACACAAACTTCAATGGCATCCCAGTCTTAGTCTGTAGGGTTCAATATTGAGTTGGCCCACCCTTTGCCGCTATAAAAGCTTCCACTCCTCTGGGAATTCGGTCCACAAGGTTTAGGAGTGTGTCTATGGGAATGTATGACCATTCTTGCATAAGCGCATTTGTGAGGTCAGGCACAAATGCTGGGTAAGAGGGCCTGGCTCGCAGTCTTCGCTCTAATTCATCCCAAAATTGTTCTGTCGGGTTGAGGTAAGGACTCTGTGCAGGCCAGTCAAGTTCTTCCACCCCAAATTCGATCATCCATGTCTTTATGGACCTTGCTTTCTGCACTGGTCCAAATCATTTGGTGGAGGGGGGATTATGGTGTGGGGTTGTTTTTCAGGGGTTGGGCTTAGCTTCTTAGTTCCAGTGAAGGTACTGTTTAAGGCGTCAGCATACCAAGACATTTTGGAAAATTTCATGTTCCCAACTTTGTGGTAACATTTTGGAGATGGCCCCTTCCTGTTCCAACATGACTGCACCCCAGTGCACAAAGCAAGGGCCATAAAGACATGGATGAGCAAGTTTGGGGTGGAGGAACTTGATTGGCCTGCACCCCAACCCAATAGAACACCTTTGGGATAAATTAGAGTGGAGATTGCGAGCCAGGCCTTCTCATTCAACATCAGTGCTTGACCTCACAAATGCTCTTCTGGAAGAATGGTCAGACATTCCCATAGACACACTCCTATACCTTGTGGACCGCCTTCCCAGAAGAGTTGAAGCTGTTATAGCTGCAAAGGGTGGACCAATTCAATATTGAACCCTACGGACTAAGACTGGGATGTCATTAAAGTTCATGTGCGTGTAATGGCAGGCCTCCCAATATATTTGACAATATAGTGTATATCTGTATGGATAAAAACCTATCAGACATTTAAGATGTAGAATGGAGTGAATTGGAGTTCATTTTGCAGACAAAGTTGTAAACATGTTATTGTCCTGGGGATGGAGAAGTCTTATCAAGACAAAGTTTGATGCAATGATGGATATATTGGACGTCATAATGTCTGTAGATAAAGATTTTAATTGGGTGGAATAATAGACAATGACTTTTACAAATCATTTTTAGTAAAAAAATAGAAATTTGAGTTTGTCTGGCTGTATGCCAGGTGTCAGATGAATGGTTAGTTACAGTGATGTAGGTTCTAGCAACTAATTATATTGTACCTAATATTCTTGAATTGTAAAAAAATTGTATAAATTGTGCCTTTGTGCCCCTATGTCTTTAAACATGTCGTTGCTTGTTCCCAGTTGTTATTAATAAATCTGCATCATTAAAGGTCCTGCCTGGTCCAATCCTTCATTATTTCTAGATCATGGGGGTAGTGAGTTGTGAATGTGATTGTTGCAGCCTCTCTTGAATCTACTGCTCAAGCAGTAAAATCGTGCCTTGAACATGAAACAGAGGGTGCAAAGGGACAGAAGGAACATAAGTACTGGAGGATATTACTTGCAGAACCTCGAACTGGAGATGCTGACCAGGAGGATCCAGCAGAACGTGCGAGCTGAGGGGTTAGGTGAAGAGTCAGCAGGAAAACCAGCAGAAGTCAGAGGGGAACTCTGGCTTGCTCAAAAGTTCAGGATGGCAGAGGTCACAGATGATGTCAGCAGGAATGTAGCAGTACTATGCATGCAAGCAAGCAACTGCATCAGCAAGTAAGGCAAGTAGACATTAAAAGATGGCTTGGAGCAGGATCAGAGGCACAAGCGAAGTCAAAAATCAAGCCTTGGTCAGCAACAAGCAAATCAGGAGACCCGAATCAAGGTCAGGGATGAAGCCAAAGTCAGGAACAGAAGTACAGAACAGGATCCAAATCAGGTCAATCAGATGCTGGGTTGGTAACAGGAATCAGATGCAGAACACGAGTCAGGGGGCAAGGAACACGCTTAAGACCAGTCAGCAACAATACTGAGTTAGAGCATCCCTTAAACTGGCTGCCTGGTGCCAATGCTGACTCTGGGCGTGCATGCACGTCCACACTCCAGCTGGCTAATATAAATTCTCTGATAGGAATATTAAAAGGAGGTTTGACTGGGATGTTACAGTTCTGAGTCCTTGGATTGCAGTCAATATTCAAAGATTCAAATGATTACATCTAAAAATCCAAAGGCAAAATGGATACATTTATTGTATTTATTTAAGAAAAAAAGAAAAAAGAAAAGCACCATCAAATAAAAACAAGCAGATAATTTCCCAAAGTTTGCTGGCTCTTGCTGAGCATATTCTAAAAATATGACTTGCGTAGCTGTGCTTATTGCACAGCAAATGTGTCATTTCATTGACTAAATGTATCAGCTGCAAATGACTTATTCAGCTGAGGCACAGCAAAGTATATTAAAACTACATGCATAGCTCACAAATTCATCAAATCATGAAATGTTACTTGGAAATCAGACCCTGTTAGGAATACTTCCACTTAAAGTTTCGGCATGTTTTACTGAATAAATTGATTTGTACTTGAAAATGCTGTTACTTTTTATGCATTACTTATTTGTGATTCAGCAATTAACTTTGCAGGCACAAGTCTGCTATTAGCTGTTATGGAAATAATCTGAATGCAGTGATTACACTCGGTAGTATAATATAATGCGTGCACAAGATATTTTCCAGCTTGATAAATATACCTCAGAAGAATGTCTATAAGAAACAGCGGTTTCTACAAATTAAAGCCCGGTTTATTAAGAGCTGTCTATCCTTCTCCATATTTCCTTTGTTTCATTTTGCTGTGACCCTTCATTAAAACATTTACTTAGCCCTCCTGCTCTCTGCCCACTACTTTTTAATTATTAATACTGCTACCCAAAGTTATTCCCGACACTCTTCTAGGTCTTGTGGGCATAGTAATCAGTGCAGCATGAACCATATTCTATTTTCAGACACCTCCACTCCTCTCTTTTTGCTTCTCCTACATCTACCTAGGGGAGGACTAGACTTGGGGAGAATTTGGCCCAGTTCTAAAAAAATATGCTGGACTCAGTAGAGACACTTCATTATTAAGGTAGCATGATACCCAGAGTCAGTGACAAGGGTGGGTCTTACAAAGCTACTTACTCTCACTTTAGACCTGTGCTCACAGCACCTGGTAGAGAAGGTCTTCCAGCACTGACTTCCAATATGCATTGGAGATGATCCACAAACTAAGCTGCGAAAAATTGTGTTGCATTTAACCACTTGCCTTCTGTGCACTTAAACACCCTTCCCATCCAGGCCAATTTTCAGCTTTCAGCGCTCTCACACTTTGACTGACAATTGCGCGGTCATGCTACACTGTACCCATATGAATTTTTTATCATTTTTTTCACACAAATAGAGCTTTCTTTTGGTGGTATGTAATCATCTCTGGGTTTTTTATTTTTTACAAAAAAAAGAAATTTTTCTTATTTTCTGCGAGTAAATTTTGAAAATAAATTTTTCTCCTTCACTGATGTGCGCTGATGAGGCGGCACTGATGGGCACTGATAGGCTGCACTGATGGGCACTGATGAGGTGGCACTTATGGGCACTGATGAGGTGGCACTTATGGGCACTGATGAGGAGGTACTAATATGCCGCACTGATGAGCACTGATAGGCGGCACTGAGAGGCGGCACTGAGAGGCGGCACTGAGAGGCGGCACTGATGAGCACTGATAGGCGGCACTGATGAGCACTGAGAGGTGGCACTGCTGGGCACTGAGAGGTGGCACTGCTGGGCACTGAGAGGTGGAACTGCTGGGCACTGACAGGTGGCACTGCTGGGCACTGAGAGGCGGCACTGAGAGGCGGCACTGACGGGCGGCACTGATGGGCACTGGCGGATGGCACTGGACACTGACGGGTGGCACTGATGAGCGGTACTGATGGGCAGCACCATCAGTGCCCACACTCAGTGCCCATAGTGCTGCCAGTCAGTGCTCATCAGTGCCTAGATGAGCAGGCACTGATGGGCACTGACTAGCAGCACTATGGGCACTGATTGTGGGCATTGATGGGGGGCACTGATGGCGGGCACTGTGG